>NC_051127.1:6124325-6431789 GCF_014839805.1 Manduca sexta
ATATATTTTCATTTTCAAGATCGATCCAAAACCGTTGTATTAGGCACTTATTTATATCGACAACAAAAAATTTAACATTTCAGATGTGGAAGAAATGGATCGATAATAAGAGCTTGGGCGGGCAGGAGCGGCTGAGTACCGTGATGCGGTGCCTGCTCCTGCGCAGGACCAAGCAGCAGCTGCAGCAGCGAGGACAGTTGTCGTGTCTGCCTGAACGTGACACCCACCAGCGACACGTCACGCTCACCAAGCAGGAGATGAACGTCTACCAAAAGGTATATTATGGACAGTTGATGATGAATCCCCAACATGGGATGCGAACCTAAGACACCAATGCGATAGCATACCGCACAAGCAATATAACAATGACATCGCTCCTACCTTTACCCATCACTTTTTTTTATATCTCAAATTTGTAGTTCACTTTGAAGTCGCCACCGGAAAACTTGCTTTCTATATACTACACACGTAAACAAACGCTAGTTGCAACTTCACAGCTAACTTAACGATTGATAGATTTCCAATAAATACAAAACTGTTTCCTCTCCAGGTGTTGGTGTTCTCCAAGACGCTGTTCGCTCAGTTTCTTCACCAGCGCGCGGAGAAGAACTCGGATGCGCTCGGCGTCATTCAGCCCGACAAGGAGAGCGACTACAACAAGATGCACAAGAAAATGATCGCCTTTGCAAGGTAATATACCGTGAAATAGGGGAATAGCACTTAGAAGGTGGAACAGAGAAAAGAACGAAACTCATATTGAGCTTTATTCCCAGTTAGATAAAGCAACTTTTTTACGAGCATGGCAAAGTGACATTGCACTTGATGGTAAGCAGAGTGGGGTCTAGATTATCTGACAATATTTACTGACTCGTTTTTGTTCTTTATTATTATTAAACATTTACGTTGTATAAATTATATACACAGAAAGAATTATTTAAATACGGTAATAAATTAACAGTTATGGAGTCTTAATTTCGGTAGAAGGGGTAAATCGAGAAACAGAAAAGAGGAGAAATTCTCATGGCGAATTATTTAGCTATGTAGATTTTCTGAGGACGTTTTATTATTTTAAAGCGAGCGATAATCGATATACAATCCACACGTAACTGCGGAAGGTCAGAGGGTTTCCGTAGTATTGTAACCTCTTTATCCAGGTGTGTGCTATGGGTTAAAACCTGCGGACCTTCATCTCGGTAGTATGTACCATCATTCTCAAATAGGTTATCCCATATTTAACTTGACACGCACTTGCAGCACTGCAGTCATGCGATAATACAACTATTCAACCTAAGCAGTAATTTGGCAGATTATGCCCTTGGAACTTGAATATTTATATTTTATGCCCTTAAGGTGCCAAACCAGTAAAATCCCACGAGATCCTGGTACTCCTGTTACGTCTGCGGCAAGTTTGCTGCCACTGTGGACTCATAGCGGCCATGCTCGACGAGGAGGGCGCCGGCGAGGTGGAGGAGGACCCTGCAGGGAAGGACCTCCTCGCCGAACTGAACAAGCTATCACTCGAGGACTCCGCCAAGAAGAGAAGGGTGAGTAGCAGTAGAGGCTGTGGGCTGATGGTATGCATAGTGGTGATGGTATCGCCATTTGTTGTGAAGTTGCCTGCTGTTGCTTATGGTATACTGTGGAAACCCACTCATACACTATTACGCATTAAATTTTATTAGCTGATAGTATGGACATGTTTAAACTTTAGTGCTATGTGAAGTCCAAAATGGTCCAATAGTTTAAATTTAGCAATTGTCTTTTATATCCAGGGTTACCTGTACACGATTGACTGTATATACAATACGCCACAACTTATATATACGCAAATTTACCACTAGAATTCCATTTTCAGTCACCAAACTGAATTAATAAATTTTACCTCTTTTATGCAGAGTGGTCAAAATCACGAGCCTGAGGAAGAGGAGGGACCTGAGGAGGGCACCACGGCAGCCGAGGCGATCAGATCCGTGCTGTCGCCAAACAACCCGGTGTTCGAGCTGGACAAGCCCTCGTCCAAGATACAGGCTGTCATGCAGTGCCTTAATGAGAACGTGTTTGTTAACAAAGGTGAGTTTAAAGTCTACCTTTTGCAGGTGAGATAGCGATCACCTTTTATAACTTTCGATAGGTAGAGGCGCATGCCTTTTGGTTTAGAACCTGTGGACGTTCATGTTGGCAGTCTATTCCACTCTCAATTAGGTTTTTTTAATACAGACCCCACAGTTCACACCGGGGGACAAGCGAATGGGATACTACGAACCCCACGGCTTAACGACTGCGAGGCCCTGGCGGAAGAGAGGGAGAAATAGGGGAAAGAAGTGGGAAGGAAGAGGAAGTAATAGGATGGGCGGAGAGAAAGGGAGGTGAATTGTTCTACGAGTCTCTGTCAGACCCCCATGTGAACTTGCAACCATGGGGGTGTAGGCATCACCTATAGTGTGCCTAGGTCCGCGACATAATGTCCCCCGTGCATGGGCGTGCATTCGGTGTGGAGACCGAGCGCACAAGAATTGCCTCGGGGGGGTCTCAATTAGGTTATCTAGGCTCGTTCCCAAGGTAATAGTATAATCCAACGTGTATTGTGCAGGTCACAAGGCGGTGGTGGTGTCGCAGTGGACGTCGGTGCTGCGGCTGGTGGAGCGCGAGCTGGTGCGCGTGCGCGTGCGGTGCGTGACGCTGAGCGGCGCCGTGCCCGTGCCCGCGCCCCGCCGCTCATCAACGCCATCAACGATCCCAACTCCGATGTTAGGGTACGTTGTATACATTGTGCAGGCAGCAGGACACAAGGCGGCGGTGGTGTCGCAGTGGACGTCGGTGCTGCGGCTGGTGGAGCGCGAGCTGGTGCGCGTGCGCGTGCGGTGCGTGACGCTGAGCGGCGCCGTGCCCGTGCCCGCGCGCCCGCCGCTCATCAACGCCATCAACGATCCCAACTCCGATGTTAGGGTACGTTGTATACATTGTGCAGGCAGCAGGACACAAGGCGGCGGTGGTGTCGCAGTGGACGTCGGTGCTGCGGCTGGTGGAGCGCGAGCTGGTGCGCGTGCGCGTGCGGTGCGTGACGCTGAGCGGCGCCGTGCCCGTGCCCGCGCGCCCGCCGCTCATCAACGCCATCAACGATCCCAACTCCGATGTTAGGGTACGTTGTATACATTGTGCAGGCAGCAGGACACAAGGCGGCGGTGGTGTCGCAGTGGACGTCGGTGCTGCGGCTGGTGCGCGTGCGCATGCGGCGAGCGTGTACGCTTATATACGGGTTTATTTGTGAATAATATACACTCAGACTCAAATCTAGCTGAAATTTAAAACTTCGTATCTCCTGTAGATGCAATATTTTTTTGCGTGAAAATATCTTGTTTAGGAAACAAAGACTATAGGCGATATGTGGATTTGAATTTATGATATTTTATAGCTATTAAAACAAAAAATTACTTTCATGACCTATTATTAAATTAGCCTTTAGTCATTTATTTTAATATCACACCTAATTTCAAATTTTTTCCTCAAACCCATAGGTGATGCTACTATCCTTATGCGCGGGCGGTGTCGGTTTGAATCTGTGCGGGGCAAACCACCTGTTGTTACTGGACCCCCATTGGAACCCACAGCTGGAGGAGCAGGCGCAGGACCGCATCTACCGCGTGGGACAAACCAAGCACGTGCACATATACAGGTAAGTAACTATATAGGTATACATCTAAGCATATCATAAAATCATAGATTTTCCATGCTATATTAATACTAATATTAGCCCTGTATGATATCCACTGTTGGACACAGGCCTCTACTACTGAGGGATTAGGCCTTAGTCCACTACGCAATCCTATGTCGGATTGACAGATTTCATATACACTCAAAAAATTTATAGAGAAATTCTCAAATATGCAAAAAATACTAAAACCCGGTATGAATAATAAATGGAATATAAAACAATTTTTTTAAAATTGTTATTCGTACGCATATCGCGCAAAAGCCACTCATTGAATTCAGAATGTAATTACTGAAAGTTTGAAGCTTAATTATAAGTAACATTTAGTGTTCTTTCATCAAATCCGAGCCATAGAATTAAGTTATAAAATTTTTAAGTATAAGAAATCATGCAACCAGGCGGCGCGCCGTTCGCACCGATAGTAACTCGACACAAACAAATTTGCGTTTTATAAAACTCGTTAAAACGTTTATTTGCCTCAAACATACCAACCCCGTTATTTTAGTAAGGCTAAATAAAAGGGCCTAATGGCTCGCATCCTCTCGCATCATGGGACGGAACACACTTGGCGAAAAGTGGATGCCCTGGTTACGCCTCTGCATACACCTTTGGGGATAAATACACAATGTGTGTGTGTTTAAATAAAAACCAAAAATCCGAAAAGACTCTAGAATATTCTCAGTCTGCACTCGCAGTTACATTATATTAATGTAAGTGATGACAACCGATAGAAGTATTCATTATGCGGTCGAGGCGAGCGACGCGACTATTTTGCGATAAAGGTAAGATATTATTTTGGTTCGAGGGCGTCCCTAGGTAATAAGGAATCGTAGCAGTTTCATTGAAGACGTTATTATACACTAGCGACCCGCCCCGGCTTCGCACGGATGCAATGCTGATACTAAATACACTACAGAAAAACTGTGAACGTTGTATATAAAAACATAGCGGTCCGCTCCGGCTTCTCACGGTTATAACATAACAAAATAACAGTATTTCTCCACTATTTAATGGATGTTATTATACATATAAACCTTCCTCTTGAATCACTCTATCTAATAAAGAAAAACCGCATCAAAATCCGTTGCGTAGTTTTAAAGATTTAAGCATACAAAGGGACATGGGGACAGAGAAAGCGACTTTGTTTTATACTATGTAGTGATCATTTCACGCACGAAGAAGCCCACTGCGATCCCTAATCCTTTGCAGTGTGTGTGCGCAAGGTAGCAATAGAGGTAGCATAGAGCACACGCACACTACGATGGATAGCATCCAAGCTGAAGGTTGGATCAGTCCCCTTTCCCACTCAAAGAGTCGTGCGGCGCGTCTTCGTGGGTTGAATAATCTATAATTGTCGTTTTCAAGAAACGATCTTAATCTCAATCTTTAATCCAATTCCGAGAATGAACCAATTGAACTAACCCTTTGGTAACAAAAAAACCTTTGTTTTAAAATTTACTTTTTCCATAATGCTGTATAATAAAGATGTTCTTTCGCCTCTCAAAGGCGCCGGAAGACGTGGCACGAAAGCTCGTAAACAGATTTCCTTATGTGACGTGTCGGTGTAATTCAGTGGAACGCGCCAATTTTCCTGCGGCGTGCCGACGACGTGATAATTTCCATCGCATCCGTTGCGCGGTGACCACGAGCTGTGTTTTAGTGAGACTCTCCTTATTTAAGTTTGTACGATGTATTTGCTAAATACATTATTTATTTGGTTCGGGGATAAAGAGTATAAGTATACATGAATATAAGTAATAAAACAGATATAAAATAAAACAATTCATAGACGTGTTACTAAGAGGGAGTAGATCTATTTTCGGTAATAGAATTTAGATTTCAGAGTTGATTCTCTATTTGGACCTCACTCCGTTTACTCTCAGGTGCAGTCTGGTTACTTTACTGTGCCAATTAAAATAACAGTACAGCCTACGCAGCAAACATTCTGAAAACTAAATTTAAACTAAGTTTTAATTTAAAGCAGTCTCTGTTAAAACAGTCACATTCGCATTATATTATTTAAAACGTAATAATAATCTACCTATCCTGTTTTACGTACCGTCATATTTATAGTCGATTCGGATTGCGAACTGAAATGCTTCTATCTAATAATAATAAACGTTTCAGTAACCTTCTGTCCCATCTGGATAAACGCCATTTACGAAAATACATCGTTGATGGATACAAATAATAGCTTTGAATGCTTTACGCCTCAAATTAAATGAATGATCTAATAGGTTTTGTACATTATTTAATATATGACGGAAAATAAAAGGAAAATATTTTTTTCTGTGAAGTAATATCGAAATTGATTGACAATAAAACCGTTAAATTTTTTTATTGTTGTGAAAAAAGTGGGTTCGTGGTAGAGCCATTCGGTGACGTCACAGTTTGCAATTTATGTTTTTGACAGCTCCCCTTCCACCAAACTTCAAAGCATTATAACATATTGCGTGGGTTTTAAAAAAGTCTTGTCCGTAAGATTTTGGATGATATTTATGATAAATGTATTGAACGAAGTAGTCAACTACCCAGTTGATGTCTTATGTGAATCTTTATAATTTTATTTAATACAATATGTATTAGAGATTTTGTTTTATAATGTTAAATTATGGTGCCCCTCACATCGGCCATTGTCATTTCGTTGTTTGAAAGTCATTGTGAAACGCACACATTAAAACCGATGCCAACTATTTTCATTGGTGTTGTGCGCGGCATTTAAAGAATTTGGCTAAAGTTTTTATATTAGTTTACGCACACACGTTCATGCTAATTGACATGATTTTTAAACAATTACAATTGCGCGTTACATGCACTCTGAGAGCGCTGTAGTCTTGTTTCTTTGTCCGTTTTTTTATGGTTTAAAAACAATATTGCGTTCGTTTCCTTATTTTATAATGTAAATTTAAGGGGCCGGAGATATTTAAGATGATCAAATTGAAGTTTATTTTACTACATAAAAAACAATTTATAAGATAGATCATATCTGCTGGTGGTAGGATATATTTTATATCCGCCCGAATAACGACCACAGTACACAGGGTGTTAGAACCGCCATAGTGGCTCACATAAATGTCGCGTTCCGGGATCAGCTTGTGTCTATTCAAAAGCCCGTAATAATTATGACGACTGTCTAGGGGTAATCATATCTCGTCAGTCAACATTCTATTGGATTCCACTCTACTTACTATCAGGTGCAGAGGGGTCACATTGTCGTCCACGTTAAAAAAAATCTCAGATTATTTCTTTCAGTATTTAAACACTGTTGTGTCCTTCCTGGCCATAATACGTACATCCAACGTCACTGGGTGATGAGTGCAATGCAGTATGACATTACCGACAGTAATTCAAAGTTCTGGATGATTACGTTCATAGCTAAGCGTGGGTTGATAGACGAGTGATACACTAATTTCGTCTTTCAGTCTATAAAAACATTTATCTGTAAAAGAGGTTGTATGTATACAAAGAGTTCTAAGATTATATAGAGCGGGCATTGGGAAGATTGTCATACAAAAATTTTGCGCTTATGTGACGGCTACTGAGTCTACAGTGAAATAGCATATCAATGTAAAATACTTCATATTTTTTCCACATGATTTTCACGTTTTTAATGCGAATATTAGCATATTTTCTGTAAATATTAATATCTAAGGACGCTGTGATATGTTGTCACACGGACATTTCAAATAACACAGCGACTTATTACCAATTAGTAATAACTTTTGGAGCAAAAATTTGGCGCTAATGTCCGGTCTATGACTAACTATATAGTTTAATGTCTTTGTATGTATATGACTTCTGTTTTCAATAAACGATTCCAAACCGTATTTTCGATTCATTGCAGAATGGACCAATCAGAACAAAGTTTTTTTTAACGTGCTTCCAAATGCCTTTGATTGGTTTCTTCTCGGGATCCGATCGGGGATTAAGATTGAGATCGTTTATTGAAAATCACCGATAATGTGGTGAAAAAAGAACTAAATTACTAGCAGATAAAGCCAACATGATAATCAGAATTTTCATTTCCGTAATAATTTGTAGTGTATATTTTAGCATGTGTATATTTGTATGTATATTATAGCTTTTTTATCTGGGAATGATATCGGACATAAATTTCAATCCGCCATTTTACGGTTTTAGCGGCGATAGCCTAGTTGGTTGTGGAACGGACTGCCGAGACGAATGTTCACAGGTTCAAATCCCAAGGGCACACACCTCTGACTTTTCGAAAAAAAAAATATGTGTGTATTCTTTATGAATTATCGCTTGCTTTAACGGTGAAGGAAAACATCGTGGAGAAACCTGCGTACCTGAGAAATTCTCTATAGGGATTTTCGAGAGTGTGTGAAGTCTACCAATCCGCACTAGGCCAGCGTGGTGGACCAAGGTCTAATCCCTCTCAGTAGTAGAGGGGGCCCGTGCCCAACGGTGGGACAGTATAAAATACAGGGCTGATATTATTATTTTTGTATGGTAATACCAACCCGTATTCTCTCATCCCCAGGTTCATGTGCGTGGACACAGTGGAGCAGGCCATCCGCAAGCTGCAGCAGGCCAAGCTGGACCTGGCAGACAACATCCTCACCGGCGCGCGGCACACCAACGCCTCCAAACTCACCATCGAGGACCTCAAAATGCTGTTCAATATGGGACCTCAGTAGATATTCATTAGACATTTCGAACTTGAGAGATTGGTAAGGACAGTGGTAGCGAACTCATGGGAGGCTCTTGACAGGTCTTTTTGCTTAAGGAGCGTATTTTTTTTTTATTCCTTGCAAGCGTTTGATCCTGGGCGGTTTCCCAATTCGCCACATCTCTTGTCAATCGACACTAGACACTACTCCGCTTACCATCAGGTGTAATAGTGGCACTAAGACATGGTTAAAACAAATACCCTAACTCTCATTTAGTCAACTCTATTATGGCTAGGAATAATATTACGCAATTATTGCATTAAAAAATTGCCCCGTCTGAATGAGCAATGGCGGAGCAATTCTTGCCCTTGTTGATTACATGAGACAGATATTATTGCCAGCAATAATTGTTCCGTCTAAATGAGGCTTTAGGGTGAGTACTGTGCCATACATTTCAGTAATTGATTTGGTGGTCCTGTTTAGGGCAGTTTGCCATCAAGCGAGGATCCTACTCATCTAAGATATTTTAATGTTCGCAGAGGTTTTACTTTGGCAGATTTCGTCTGTTGGTCATGCCCACCTGCGATACCAATAATGTTAAAATGTATATTTTTAAGTAATATGTAATTTTGCCTTGTTCGAACATAGGGGACCAAATGCAATGTTTTCTTGTGCCTTACATATTGTCCAGTGAAACAGAAGTAAAAATATGCTGTTCGAGTCCTTTAAAACAAATTATTGTAATTATTAATAATACTAACAACAGATTATTATACTTATGTATATGAAGGTACATAGATATAATGAGTTGTTTGTTGCGTATTTGAAAAAGGAACACAATATATACTTTAAAATGGCAGCCTTTACGATATTAAAATGGCGCGAGTAATTAATTACTTGTCAAATACATCACGAGAATTCAAAGCAAAGATTTACTAATGATATGCAGAGTAAAGGAGTCATATATTTTATTTCCTCGAATTTATTATAATGTAAAAGATTATCTTCCAATGCTATATTGTCTTATCACTTTTTTCAATCATCATTACCATCATTTATTCCTTCATCTGCTACCTCAATTGACATTTCCAATTATTCAAAATAACGGACTTCCTTTCTATTTTTAAGTTACAATAAAAAATAACAAAACACGACGTTAATGGCATTTAATGGTGTGTGCGTCCTCTTTTATGATAAATATGAAATAGTTTAAGAACCGAATGACCACCGCAAAACTATTTTTAAAACAGAATAAGATATTTTTATAAGAATTGTTTTATAATAAATGATTATTTGTTGATATAAAAGGTGTTTTATTGAGATTAAATTAAGCCTGAATTTTGAACAAAGGAACATACTTTTGTGTTATGAATCTGGCTCGAAGGACCACATCCAAAGGTGAGAGAAATAAAAATAAAAAAGCAACGAATTTATAAAACAAAGATACGTTAAAATTACATTGCTGTAATTTATTAGTACTAATATAAATCTAAAAGTTTTTTTGTAAAAAAAAAATATTTTCAGTGTTATCGTTTTTTTATGTTGAAGGGGGCAAACGAGGATCCGGTTCACCTGATTTTAAATGATCACCTCCGCTCACGACCGTACTTAATACCAGGGGCATAGAGATGAGTCCGGAATTTTAGGTGGGAATACGCTCTTTTTGGAAGGTCATCGGGACGTATCCGTTCGAAAATGCTGTTGGCGGCAAAAGGCTCCATAGTTTTGTAGTTCGTGGTAAAAAAAATCCGCAGAAATGTACTGTGGTCGATTGCCAACCTCCGAGGTGATGTGGATGGAATTTGGAGTTTTGCCTTTTTTTTAATACGGAGATGTAAAAATGTATGTAATTTATATTGTGATAATTCTGCCTATTTACTGTAACCTAAGCTCTAAACATAAATTCCACACTTCAAACAATGACTACAGTAGAAAATATCCTCAATTTAATTGACGTATAAAATATCTCCAAATATAAGTTCCGACTGCATTTACGAGTGTTATTCGATATCTTCACATTTAAAAGTTTCTCCAGAGTAATATTTATACATAAAACATTCATTTGGACGTAAAATGTATCTATTTGCCCACGTCGATCCGAGTGGTGTATTTCAACAATTTTAGCATCGCCTACTCGTTAATGAATCAAACTATATAGAAAATTCTCAATGAAAAATGTTTTATGTGGGCACAGTTGTGCGCGTTGATTTTACGATAGCGTAAATCGTGTAAAGATTTTTTTACACACCTGTCTATTCAAACATTTTTTTTATTTCTCGGCCCTTGATGGACGAATCTTGGCTTGGCCGCCCATGACCCTAACCTAACCAGGAAAGGTATTTCACAGCAATCCGTAGAAGTAATGACGGACAGTCATTCACCGAGACAGACATAACATGAAACTCCGCTAAAAATAAAATAGGATTCACGGCCGTCGGTAGAACTCTCGACTAGCGGGAAAGCGGCAATTACATTTCTCACTGTAAGGAGTGACATCTCGCGCGTCTTTCGATTATTATTTATTAAATTATGAGTTTTGATCGTAGGGCATGTGGGAGCCCTGCGCCCCACGTCACCAAGCGTTTGTTCACGATTATTGTGCTCCTAGTCGGACTTATATGCATATTCGGAGGTGAGGATCAATTGATTTATTTACTAACAAATGTTTACTGACGTTCCAAGTGCATGCGACCAAATTAGCTTGAAGTACATATTTTCACATCAATTTGATAGGGTTGGCAAATGTGAAACACGTTGTGGAATGCACCTGTGCAATGTAGTCGTGATTGTTACATGTTCTATCTTATATTTGCTTTGATATGAATTTTATTTAATAGTGTAGTGTGACCGCATTCAATCGGTATTTGAAGTAAAGCGCTAATGACATGATAACAAAACCGAAAGTAAAAAATTTACACTCTTCTGATCTAGTCATTAATTTTTATTCGCGTAGGTGTGACTTAAAAACCGGCATAGGTATTTTACATTCCTAAGAAAATCTAGAAAATCATTTGTATTCGTTGGTTGTTTGCTGACGAATGCTGGCTACTTTTTTTTAAATACTCATTAAATCTTAAGAACATTGTGGAATTCTGAGTGTTGTTCGACATTTTTTTTTAATTTGCTTACCAGCAACTGTAATACAAAATGCTCCCAGACTCCAGCAATAGGGTAGACAAAGAGTACGAGGGTGTCAACAGCCTATCAGCTTAGGAAACTCTCAGAGATAACTGGAATATTACTGGGCTGCATTCAGGCATAAATACCTCTAGCTGAAAAAAACCCCAAGCAAATTTATTTTACTTCTGTTTAGTGGCGTAGAATGGGGTTTCGTCACCCCCTATTTTGAAGTTGGCATTACCTAGGGCGACGCTCTGGGTGAGAGCAAAAAAGGTCCTCGATTTTAATTATAAGCAATAAAAGGCTGTGAACCCCTGCTTACAATATCATCGCTTTTTTCAGGCTACCTTTTAGGAAGAATGGCGCGAAAGGAAGTGAAACGACCTAACGAACTTCTTACGTATAACTTGACAGCGGCTGCAGACAATTTGTATAAAAAATCTAAAAGGATAACGCCCAAGGTTATCCACCACAACGACCCTGACAAAATACGGACACGATTATCAGAAATATTCAACTGCATCGATTGTGGCACCATAAACAAATATAATCTATCCGAATATGTGAGAAATTCTATCAACTTTCAAGTGACCAAATTACTAAAATCTATATCTAATGCAACCTTGTATTTAGATGCGTTAACTTGATATTGATACTAACACTAAAGGGTAATATACCATGACTTAAACTGGACCATTGGGACTGTATAATTAATTTATAGAATAAGTTGTGTTTTAATAAATTGTGATGTGGTTTTTATGTCTGATTTTAGATTGTAATTTAAAATTAAATATTCAAAATATGTGTACAATTGTAGTGTTTTATTTAGTATTTTTACTCATATTTTAGAATTGGTAGTGATACTTACATAATAAAGTTTTAAAAAATTTAAAAGTCCATGAAACGAAATATTTATATGATGTAAAGCTTATATATAATTCAAAACAAACTTGAAATAAGCTTGAATCCCATTTTCCTGTCGTTTTATATATATATATACGGTTGGATCAGTTAGTTTATATTTTAAACATGGATTTAAAATTAGGATTTTTACTTATGACTATGTAAATAATAATCTATAAATATAACATATTGGTATAGTCTTATGACTAATATAAGATTTATTTTGTTTTTAACTAAATAATTGAATTAAGAATTTAGTAAGATTTCCGAACGATTTTTTAAAATTATTGGCTGTTTAGTTAACGCAATAGTTTCGGCCAATCACCGTGTAGCCACAACAAAAAACATAAGCGCGCCAATCGGAAGGCCAACTGGGAGCGTCGCTTCTTGTCACTCTTCCGGTCCGCCATTTTATTGCGGTTTAGAGGTTGTTTGCGGTGTGCAGGGATATTTTTCAAAGTTATATGAATTAAAATTAAAATAGATATAAGTGACGAACATTTAAGAGAATGGTGCCGGTAAGTGATTATTCGATATAATTCATAGTTATGCAAGAATAAAGAATCGAAATGTTATGTGACTTTTCCATCTCCGCAGCAAACCAAAGTGTTCGTCGGCAGCCTGCCGCAGGGCTCCAAACCTGACGAGCTCCGTAAGCTTTTCGAACGGTTTGGCGTCGTGACAGAATGTGATATCATGAACCGCTGCGGGTTCGTTCACATGCAAACCGAGGAGCAGGCAACGGCCGCCATCCGCGGCCTTAACAATACATCTTTCAACGGCGGCGTGATCTCAGTGGAGCGCGGCCGCATCAAGGAGCGCGGACAGCGCGGCGGCGGCCGAGGCGGGCGCGGAGGCATGCGTGGCGGCATGGACCGGCGCGGCGGCGGGCCCATGCGGGGTGCGCCGGGGCCCGGCCGTGACGCGCCCTACATGCGGGACGCGCGGCCCATGGGACACATGCGGGGCCACATGGGCGGCGGCATGGGCGCACGTAACGGCATGCCGTACGAGCGCGGACCTGAGCGTCCCCCGCCGCCGGCCGCGTCCTATGACGACCGGTACGGAGGCTACGGCGGCGAGGACCGGCGCGGGTTCGCGCTGATGGACCGCGGCCCACGAGACCCGTATGCCGCACCTGCGCCCATGTACCCTGATGACAGGTAAATGGCAGACTATTATGATGTTTAATCGTAAAGTTTTGTATCCTGAAGGACATTGCGGGTGTATGTAAAAATACCATACATGTTAGTGTTATCTCACATCCTTAAGTATCTTGTTAAATTAACAGAATGATGACTCACAATATTATGTACTCACATTACTCATAAGTCAAATCTATTAGCAGTTTGTACATTCCAAGATATTCTTGGATGTTCTCTGGTTACATAAGATAGTCATGCATGAGAACTAGTTTTATGTAATGTTGAGTAGGACATACAAGAGGCGGTACATTTGTCCGGGACATGACGTCAAAATGTAAGAGTGGCTCAAAATTATATATTGTACTACTTCAAATTTTATGTCGCGGCAGTCGCGTTACTTATTCTCCATCTCTGGTAAACTGTAGGACGAAGACAATGAGGTAGAGAACCGCATGCTACAAATTGCAATAGGACGTTATTTTACAATGGACATTACATTACGGCGTTTCGAGTCGCAAGAGAGAGGGAAATATTTTGAGGGTTAACATTACAAAATACTGTAAGATACGCATTGAAACGCCGAGCCTCACTACGCCTCGCCTCATTTGAAGTAGGACGTTGTACCGGCTCAATGCTAAAAAGAGGCTACTCTTACAAACTCTTTTTTATGTCATGTCCTACCCAACTCTAGTTTTATGGCACTCTACAGTAATATTTTTATTTCATCACTGTTTTATTCAGGATCAAAAATAGCAATTCTAGATGATATTTTAAAGAATATTTTTTATTATAATTATGTTTTCCTCGTGGCTCAGCTTTTATTGGTCAGTTTATGGTTAATAATGATTAAGGGTAATGACCCTTCCTCATTAGTAGTCAGGTAAAAAGTAACCTATTTGTTGAAATTTTATATTCTCTAACTCTAGTCAAGGAAAGGGTTTAATTAATAAAAAACATTACTTACATTTTATTTCAATACATTATGAAATCTTCTTATTTATTTATTTAACTTTATACAGACTCATTGTATCATTGTGTAACTAAATGTAATTTGTAAAAATATCTATCAGCTTACCTTTTAATAAGGTTATGATGAAATGAAGCAGGTGTACATAAATTAAGTAGGTATAATACATCAATTTCGGGATTTTGAGTCAGCATAGGCTTGTTTGTTGAATTTTGGTTTGGTTGTCAGAGTAGTAGTAGATTTTGAAAAGAGCAACATCAGAGTTTCTTGCCTGTTCTTCTCTGGAAGAACTGCTTTTCAAACTGGTGGTACAGTTTATATTGATGGAATCTAAATAATGTATACCATTTTACAGATTCAAATAAATCATTTCATTTCATAGTAATATCTGTGAATAATATGTAACAGCAGGTACTCGAACCACATCTCCGTGGTGGAGGGCAGCCGTCGCGGGTACAGCGCGGGCATGGGCGAGGAGCTGGCGTACGACGAGCGGCGGCTGTACGACGAGCGCGACGTGCTGGAGCGGCGCTCGCGCGGGCCCGTGCCGCACGCGCCGCACGCCGCGCACGCGCCGCACGCCGGCTACGAGCGCGCGCCGCCGCGCCCGCCGCCCGCGCCGCAGCCCGACATGTACAGCCGCCGCGAGCCCATGTACGCGCCGCAAGACAACCTGTACGTACTGCACCTCTACCTGCCTCCCGTACCACAATGCTCTAAATTCCTGGTTTTTTAATCTCTAGTCGGGCAAAGTGTTCACTTTTTCTGGTCAGTATCAGGTCTGAATTTTCCTACCTGTCACGTCATGAGAGGGAACACACTTGGTGAAAAGTGAGTGCCCTGGTTGCACACATGCCTGCCACTTCAGGGCTAAAGGTTCAATGTTTGTTACTGTTCATTTAAAGTACCTAAGTAGAAGTTTAATCTAGTGTTAATACAGGCAAAAGCTACTGAGAATTTATACCATACTACATACAAATATTAACAAAGATTTTTTGTTGGCAGGCGCGGCCCGGCCGGCCCCGCGGGTTACGACAGAGACCCCTATGCACAACAGTATCCACCCATGGGACGGTAAGTTGCACAGCACACTCATGTCATGTATCAGCTGCCAGCGGGTAAATGTACCAAATGTCGGATAATACTAGTGCTTTCCTGTTACATCTTATGATTAACTTGAAGTAAATCTGAAGATATGAGTCTTTCCATCATTCCAATTCCAATCCATTTAATTTTAGAATCACTGTGTGATTATTCTTGATCTGTACAGATACATTTACCCTATAATTCATGTCACAGTTGTATAAAGTAGGCACATCTCTTTGATACTAGTTTTGTAATAAATTCCACACTATGGGCTGTATTAATAGATTCAACTCTTTTACGCTCTGAAGGGCGATATCAGTTAAGAAGTTCTCAAATTAAAGTCAGCATCTTATGTTCGTCATTATTTAATAAACGGATATCAAGAACATCTCAAACGACACCCTTAAGTCAAAGCATATGACAGACTTTGATATCTGAGTTATGTTTAGTAAACAACACGGACAACTGAGAACAAGCTCTTAAGCAACAACTTGAGTTTTTATTAAATAGTACAACATTATCTCTTGAGATCCTACTCAAATGTGAGATTGATTCATTAATGCTGCCCTATAAGCCTGAACAAAACTGGGACATTACTTTCTGTACCAATAAGACCATCAAGTTTAATGATTATGATTAACAGTTATATATACATTGCTCTGTTGCTTCACTCACAAACTATTTGAGTCTGTGCTGTGTTTGTATAAGCCGGTAATATTTCTTGCATGCAAAGCCACGGAGCAGCGTGAAGCGTCGTCGCTAAGGTATGCAATTTGTATTAAACCATTTTTGATAACTTTTTCGATTGCATATTTTCCGTCCAATATTGTTTGTCTTGAGATAACGGCGTACAAAGTATGACACATAATCTAAAATCTGCCCAATCATTGATAAAAGTGCGATTTAAACAGATTTACACAAATATATACCTTTTTTCCTAAAGAGGAGTTAAATAAATTTTATTCTATTACATACGGTGTAACAGGAAGTATTTGGATATTAAATCAATAGCAAGATGTTGGTTTACTCCCTGGCAGCTACGTGCTGTTACGTATGTCAGTGTAACATTTTATGTCTAATGACTGAAAATTATACTCGGTTTAATAAAACGCTTTAACAAGCAAACCCGTTATGTAATAAGACAAACGTGTTTTTTTTTTATAATAATGAAATGAAATTTCTACATAACAGTATGTAATAGCATCACATAAAATTGCGATTTGATATATTTTTAGGAATAAATCACGCGATATCTCGCACGTATTGAACGTGGATCCAACAAATTCTAGTGATAGTGATATCGCGTTAAAATATTATCTGCTGTAGAAATTTCAATTTCGAGGCACAAATTTTTTGTATAATTTTGTTGTGCCTTCTTACACAAACGTCGACTGTCACGCAGATAACTGGGACGCCTCTTAGGTTATAGTGAGATAGACGCGCGGTACAACTACACGCTGGAATGTAAACTCGATGCGTATCTTTTTCGTTCAGATTGCGGAACATACGTAAATAAAACCTACCTACGTTAGCTGTCATGGCAGTTCGAATAAACATTGACTGATGTATATAAATTAAGACAATTTAGTGGAAACGGTAAGCAGGATCTGATAATTCGCTTCGGATTTTAAAATGCGCAGCAACCGTCGAATTATAGTCCCTGATATGATGTTCTTTAAAAAGCTACAATTGTGTCGGCGTAATACGATGTATGATAAGTAGGTAGTGTAAGACCGCCTGCAGGTGTGTACGCCGAGAGACAGGGTCCCATGACAGTTAGCGTATTGGTGAATCACTATGAGCTAAGGCGGTGTCGAGACCGGTTGCTAGTGTGGTCGCGTGAGGCGTGTGAGGCGTGAGGCTTGTGAGGCGCGCGGGCTGACGCAGCGTTGTTTGTACGTAGCGGGGGCGGAGCGCCGCGCGGTAGGGAGCTGGCCGGAGGCATGGGCCCGCGCCGCTACTAGCGCCGCCACTGGCGCCAGTACTGTCCACCACTAGCGCCGCGCCGGACCTAGACATAAGTAGCATAAGTCGACGTGACACGAACAAATGTAGCCGTTAGTCGTGCGAACTGCGACGCCGCGCCGCGACGCTCGGCTCCTTCCGTACCGTGTTGTAATATTGTAAGTCTCGGATTGGATGCAATTATGACGATCACTATACATTAATAAACGAGGACAAATCAAACGGAACGATTTCATTTTGGACCCGATGGTGTGATGTGTTGTACGACCATGATACTCTATCCATGTTGTATATCGACATCCCTAATTGTTAAGATCCATTTTATTTAAGCTGTAAATTCATTTTTTAGATTAAATTTATAATTTATAGATTATTTTATCTTTCATTAACCATCCCGGCACTAAATTATTTTGGATGCATGACCTTCTTTGTCCCTGCCAGCTTCTCTCTGCTTCTTCTGTGGTTGCGGTACATTTGATGAAAATATTGTTTTATTGCAGGACTTTTCTATACAGGCCTGACTTAGGGTCGGCTTGTATTCTCAGATTTTATATTTATCAAAGAGTATCTGAAATACAATCTGTGAAGGGGTGCGTTCACTGGGCAGTGCGTTTGCTTCAATAATGAAGGAAATAAACGTAAAATATTCAATTTTACGTATTTCAAGTATATATCATATAATTTAGGGATGAGGCGTTTAAAACCATTGGCAGTAAAAAAATCTTATGCGGAATTCCTTTACAATAATTGCATGAGAATTAATTATAATATCTTAAATAGGGTTTCACGGTAAATCGCGATCTCAGTATAACAAGTAATCATTACGCAGGTAAATAAATAAAAAGGCCCTATTTACATGATTGAGCACGCATAGACCACGCTGTCTCGCATGATATATCGTTTAATCACGATTAACAGCCGTTTTCAACAGTCGATCCCAATCTCAATCTTTAATCCTATTCCGAGAATGAACCAATCAAAATTACTCGTATTGGTAAACATGTCAAAAACACTTTGTTCTGATTGGTTCATTTTTGGTATCATTTATTGATAATGGTGGTAAATCACGATATCGAATTATTGGTTGTTAGATCAGAAGATTTTAAACCAAATCTTTTTTTAATTACTACATCATCTCACTGCCAAGTCGGTGTTAGAGAACCTTCGTATGTTCGATAATACGGGCTTCGTTTAATTTTATGTGGCCCTTTCGGATGGAATAGACGTAAATAGCGGCTGCATGTTTATAAAGAAAATAAAAATACATGCGTACACTCCTATCGTACGAATATTTATATTTTAACTCAACATGGAACGCACCCCATAATCACTGGACAGGTATTTTTTATTTATTGGATAAGATTGCAGAGTTTGGTGAAAGCAGATGATCAGTGCGTCAGATTACGTCAGCGGTGTCAGGCGACAGGTCTAAGTATGACCAAAGTTATGTCACGACTCACGACTCTCGGCGATACTGGCGTACAGCAAAGGTGAATGTTATATACGAGCGGTGCACGTCCCCACTGCCACGAACATGCACACTATACTGAACCATGGCCTACTTGATCCAGAAATATGATGAATTTGAGTGATTATAAAACGTATTGAACTGTGCTCGACCGCAGCGGTCTCGGCTACTCAACTTGTGGCAGACGTGATGCTCGATTCGAAACAGAGCCGCAAAAGTACTGGGTTTTGCTCTATGGATATAAATATAATTTTGTATACATTTGATATGAACACTTACGTTACGAAACACAGTTTCGGATTGCGTATTTGTGCAATGGAGTATGTGCGGAGCGAGGCTGGCGCACATCCAGTAGGCGATTCGGCTTGCTCTATGCTAATCTCGGTTCTCGAGTGAACCAGCAGTGCGTGCGAGTACTTACAGTTATTAGCGGCGCGACGTTCGGGCGGGCGGCGATGCGTTCTCGGTATCGGCGATGTCGCATACGTTAGGCGGCGGCGGCGAGGGCGCGGCGGCACACACTGTAAGTACGCGTGAGCAATCGAGATACACGGCATGCTACCGTCTCGCCAGCGAGCGTTGCACATGACGTGGTCACTAAACGTCAACGTTGCGATGTGTACGATCATTAGAACGTTCTAAAGCTGATGCAGATTGCGCGTTAAAATTCATATAAATCGATACATTCATGACGGAAGTACTTGTGATAAAATTTTAACGCATTTCTCGTATCCGCAGGTACTACGGACCAAGTTGATGGACTCGTCTCGTGATGGGAGGCTCAAGATATTATACAACGCCGGAAGGCGGCTAGTCAGTTCTGATAAGAAGTCGGAGGAGTTTGTCGTATGAATAAAAGCTATGATTAAAGTGTCTTGTTTTATTTATAAAACCCCACGAAAACATCGAGTGTATCCAGAAAACGCCAATAAAGTTAGTAATTACTGCCTGATGGTTGGAAACGTATGAACCTCAATGGTTTGCGACAGATAGATACTACTACTACGTTTCGAACATTCACTGTTCACCTGATTTGAACTGATATCTATTCAAACTGACTAGTTTGGTCAATATTGACAGCTTGTGGTTTGCTCATGATATAGAAACTCGAGTCTAAGTGTAAACTTTGATTTGAATAAAAAATATTATTCAAATAAGTAAAATTATTTGTTTTCAAGTGAATAAATAGGTTATCACAGTGAAATTTTGGCTGTCATTTTAGTTCAGAATTTGAACAAATAGTTTATTATGGATGTTCGTGTATAGAATATACGTCAATGGACACGTTTCATTACGTGTGATGTAATTTCTATAGGTTCATGGGACTTTTCAAGTTTAGTGTTCTTTTTCGATGTATTTTCTGTGTAGACGCAGATAAATAAAACCAACATGTAGCATATTCAAAAATATATATTTTACATGGTGAGAATAAAATTTGCCGAACAGAGATTCAATTCACACATATATTTTGTACTCAAGCGAAGCATCCACTTCATAATACATTATTTAAAATTGCAAAACTAACTCTTTTGAACACTGCAGATTCATTATGGCATCAATTATTTATGATTGACAAAAATTACGATTCACAGTTTTTATATATTATAAACAATAACAGAAACATAACTTTAAAAATAATTGTAGGTAACTGCACACTGTTGTATTTATTTTTCGACTAGAAATTAAACTGCAACTTTCTGAAATCTTAATTTCTGGCAAACAATTAGAAATATTTACTATTTTTATCAGCAGCGCGCACTTACCTTCACACAAAATGATTCACAAATAAAATGTATTAAAAATAATAGCCATTGACCAAATCGTCTAGTCTTCACTCGTGTCATTTCGTTAGGGACTAACCACACTCGCCCGCATTAGACTGCCGCCTGCGGCCGTAAATATAGTCTACATGGAGAATTATTATACTAAATGTAGCATAGAATGGTTAATCCCTATTATTTATAGTAATATTGCGTTTTGAAACAATTTAATACTGACACAACACACTAATTCTCATGACATTGCGACCGGCGTTAAATCCTTTGCATTATTTTTTTGAAGTCTTATTCACATATCATAAATTATTTTTATAGACTCTTCCTTCAGCATAGGCTACATTCGGGCAAAAATACTTGTACATTACATGCCAAGAAAAACAATTGCATGTTTTAATACGTATTATTCATAGGACAAAACGTCTTCAAATATCTATTGACAAAACTCACTGGTTACAAATCATGTTCAGCAGTTCAAAGCCTACATGCCAAGCTGTCTATTACAACTAGAAATATTTTGTCATAAATTTGACTGCTTCAGATAGCTTACTAGTACTTACTCGAACTGGGTTTTAAATAATGATGGAGCTGTAATATCTACAACTAATTGATTCAGATTTGGATTTAACCTAGTGCAGTATGTCGTAAAGCTAGGAGGCTAAACTCTATCACAACGTGGCACAATGTAGTCGATTCGTGAATGGACGGCAAACATGTTTCACATTGCGTTGACAGATTTATGGAAGTTTTTACGATAATGTTTCATAGCCTGACCAGGAAAATCCTCGCCACGTGGCAAAATACTGAACTAACTCTTGTACATCACTATGTAGGTCACTACCTTAAAAACGAAGCACAAGTGGCGCCCCCAATGCAGGCTAGGTTCCAGGTCAGCCTATATATGCTAAGTGTTAGTTTACATTTCTTGTGCTTAGATTTTACAAAACATTTGAGTGGTACTTGAAAGATAATAATTGAAGTGTATAAAACAATAGCGTTAAAAAAATTATAGTGTGTTTCGTGTATTACACTTACTTTGAAAGCTGCTTGCGTGCATCAAGAATAGAATTTTTAAAATGTTTCTCGTGAGGCGATACCTAACTTATATCTTCTACCAATTACATTTATCTATACCCGTATAATGTAGTAATTTTGGAACCAATAGTTTTTATTACGAAAAAACAAAGCATAAATAAATGTAACCAGTTCTCAATAAAATGCTTATGTTATTAAATAAATAAAATTCATGAAACTATAATGAGAATATATTACTTTCATTAATAAATTATTTTTTAAGAAGTCTAAAATTGCGAGAATTAAACAGACTAGCATCTTCATTTAAATCACTTGCAAAATAACTAAATTATACTAAATATTCATTTTAAATAATTTAAAAATAATCTAAACATCCAGTTCTCGGGAAACGAACAGTTTTGTAATGGAAATCATTAAAATTATTAAGTACAAAAAATACAAATATTAATACAAATTGTCAAGCTTAAGTGGTTCTAATTACCTGAGTCAGAGGGTTTGAACTGCCACTTTATACTTTTTCACAGTCAAAATGACTAAGGAATATCACACGCCCTAATTTCAATTACATACTAAAGAGTATGTCTATCCGTGGTAACTACAAATGGCATAATATAATTTTAATAATATCAAACGAAGTACCTATAGATTTAAAATTGCATTGTCGTTCAACATTGTAATGGTGCTCAGTGGCGAAGGCACCTTATAACCCGATTCGTGCCGATTTCCATTTTAATTTTTTTGTAAAATCTTATTAAAACTATTTGCAGAACGAATTTATGCATATTAGTATCTATATGTTGTGTCGGGTTACCTATCGGAAAATTCCACCTTTCACCACTGACGATACATCAAAATTCCTCAACCTTCCAACAAAATTCGACCACACCTACTGGGTTTTAAGATAACCAGGAAAAACGTCTTTATGAACAATTTTAAAATCGAACATAATAGATACTTCAATACTGAATCAACAAGCACGATCCACACAAAGCACTCTCAGCTTTAGAGAAGTTTACCAAGGCTATATTTGAAGCAACTTATTTATTGCTATTTGCTATCAACACATTTAAGTACGCAATAACTAGCTAATAAACCACTAAATCAGTCTATAGAAACCTAGAGTCGAACTAGCGCTAGTTTTTTATTACTCGGGCACCTGGTCCTTTCAGCAATCATATTCAAATTAAGATATGACATACCCCAACAAATGAAATTTAAAAAGTGTTCCGCACATATATCTTTGCATTTTATTACATTGACATGTATGTAAACATGAGCTAGACAGCTGGAGTTTGACATTTACTCGTGTACGCAAGCGTCCTTATTGGAATAATTTTGGGTCTTCAGATAACGTGCGGTAATGGCGGTTCTATATTATTTGAATATCTTTGCCTATCAGCCTAGAGATGATAAATGTAAGTGTCTTAAAACATTACATTTATTTGCTCAATGCCCGAGTGAAGTCATCGACATCGTCCAGTCTACCTACATCTACAATAACTAACAACCGGTTGCTATGAATCATCCCAATCTATCTCCGAATCGATCGTGAAAATTGACCAATCAGAATGGTCGACGTGCTAACAGATTATTGATCTCGGGATCGATCTCAAGATAGCGATCGGGATAGTTTACTGACACCGGCCGGATGTGACGTCGGTGATGTCGCGCTATCATTACCTATACTGATTCGTTAACATAGCACCGTTGGATTGATGTCCGACGCGAGAACTCGATGGGAAATGGTAACTTACAGTCGAGTTAGAGGAATAAGTAAATAGAAGATATGTCATACACTAATCTTGGGCACAGCCAGATGTTTAACTCTAGTCACAAGATACAGTCTAATTTATATTTCACACAAGTATATAGTGGTTCAAATAGAATTTCATAGATATTTTAAACAGCAAATCACTTTGATTCACTCAAAGCAAATAGCCATGTAAACCTGTACAATATAATTTAATTACATTTACCCTTTAATCGACTAGCAAGATTGGAAGTTATATGGAAGAAAGAGACGAGTATACTAGCTATCTCACTTGCACATTTACTGCGTCGAGTCCTAGCGCCGGACAAGCTACGCACTAATATATCACGTAAAATATGTGATCTTTGGTAAACAAACTAAATATCGACAATGACTTTCTTAAGAAGAAATTTATTATTGCTATATTGTAAACGGCAGACATTTTCAATGCACACTCTGATACGAATAAACATGATAGGTAAACCATTGTTTGAATTGTTTGCGTTTTAACGGCTCTATTAGTTTTTTGAGCTGTACTATCGATAGTATTGCCAGCTTATGTCCCACAAATTATTTCTATTATATATTGAACTCTGGATTCGAATAATCTCTGTAGTTCTTAGAATATGGAAACGAAGAGTTTATTACTATTTGAAAATGACTGGACAACAAACTTTAACTCGAAACTAAATGTTTTACTTGAAATTGTTCAGAATGTGCATTAAAACGTTTAAAAATTGTCCTACTTACTGACACGAGAAGGCATGGAGGTATGCTAACACTATCACCAACTTGTGACGTCATCTGACACGTCCTCACAGTGTTGCCAGAATTGATACTAATTGGCAGTATTCAATTTGCAGGATTTCATTTACACGTTTTGTGCTCAATGAATAGGGAATAATTTAATAATATTTGCAACTTTGTTAGGCTAAGCGAAGCTCGGTAAGCCACGAGTATAATTAATATAAATTAAATGAAATATTAGGAACTTAATATTTATTCAGGTTACTTGCAGGATATGTTAAGTTACACGATGAAATTTGTTGTTTTATGAATTTAATTTAGTTATAATAATGTTTGAGAAATAAATGCCGTAATGTGGTTAATCGCATTTCCTACCTGATACCTAATATATAAAACAGAAATATATAAGCTTCAATGAAATAAATCATAACTGACAATAATAGTTTTCATCACCAACTTAACATAAGCTACTTCACCCCACAAAATTGAGACAAAACGCGTTATCAAACCTCGGGCTCACACGTTGGTACCTGGCGGTCGCTATGACCTGGCGAACTTGAGCGCCTGGGTGAGAGGCTTCTCCTCTTTCATGGACTCCTTCAGCACCACGTCGGAGCTGGTGAACATGGGCGGCGGGGGCGAGCGCTCCGCGTCCGACGTGGCCGGCGGCGCCTCCTCGGGCTCCGACCGACTTTGTGAGTCGGGTGAGGGCCTGAAATTGATAATGTTTTGGTTTTTTTATTTATACGTTGCTAGTATAGTTCCTTAATGCATAGTTGCCATATCTATAGTGTAGTAAAATCTTCTTTTAGTTTAGATCTCTGTCAATTTGTGACGATGTTTCTTTGCTTATAGGAATAGTGTTAGTGGATTCCTAAGATGCCCATTGGATCTCGAAATACAAATAAGTTGTAATGTAATTCTGGCGCTTGTACTTGGGACACAGCCTGGCGACAGGTCCTCAGTCCGCAGTCAACACTGGGGGAAACCCTCAAATGGGATACTGGAATCCACCGGATTAGCGACTGCAGGCTCCTGGAGGAAAGTAGGGAAGGAAGTGTGGGGGAAGTATAAGGAAACCTCTTAGGATGGGAGGAGTGGAGAAGGCTAGGAACTGCTCGCGAACCCATACAGGCCTCAATGTGAATTGGTAACCATGAGGTATACACACTCAATTGTGTGCCTAGGCCCGCGACAAATGTCCCCCGTGCATGGGCGTGCATGGGCGTGCATCCGGTGTGGAAACCAAGCTCGCAAAAATTGCCTCTGGCACACAGCTGGTATGGTACTGTACCTATATCGCCTGGTGTTGAGTGGCGCCAGCGCGGCCAGGTGTTTGAGCAGCGTGTGCCTGGCGGCCGGCTCGGGACACAGCCTGGCGGGCGGGAGGTCCACATACAGCTGGTATGGTACTGTACCTATATCGCCTGGTGTTGAGTGGCGCCAGCGCGGCCAGGTGTTTGAGCAGCGTGTGCCTGGCGGCCGGCTCGGGACACAGCCTGGCGGGCGGGAGGTCCACATACAGCTGGTATGGTACTGTACCTATATCGCCTGGTGTTGAGTGGCGCCAGCGCGGCCAGGTGTTTGAGCAGCGTGTGCCTGGCGGCCGGCTCGGGACACAGCCTGGCGGGCGGGAGGTCCACATACAGCTGGTATGGTACTGTACCTATATCGCCTGGTGTTGAGTGGCGCCAGCGCGGCCAGGTGTTTGAGCAGCGTGTGCCTGGCGGCCGGCTCGGGACACAGCCTGGCGGGCGGGAGGTCCACATACAGCTGGTATGGTACTGTACCTATATCGCCTGGTGTTGAGTGGCGCCAGCGCGGCCAGGTGTTTGAGCAGCGTGTGCCTGGCGGCCGGCTCGGGACACAGCCTGGCGGGCGGGAGGTCCACATACAGCTGGTATGGTACTGTACCTATATCGCCTGGTGTTGAGTGGCGCCAGCGCGGCCAGGTGTTTGAGCAGCGTGTGCCTGGCAGCCGGCTCGGGACACAGCCTGGCGGGCGGGAGGTCCACGTACAGCTGGTATGGTACTGTACCTATATCGCCTGGTGTTGAGTGGCGCCAGCGCGGCCAGGTGTTTGAGCAGCGTGTGCCTGGCGGCCGGCTCGGGACACAGCCTGGCGGGCGGGAGGTCCACATACAGCTGGTATGGTACTGTACCTATATCGCCTGGTGTTGAGTGGCGCCAGCGCGGCCAGGTGTTTGAGCAGCGTGTGCCTGGCAGCCGGCTCGGGACACAGCCTGGCGGGCGGGAGGTCCACGTACAGCTGGTATGGTACTGTACCTATATCGCCTGGTGTTGAGTGGCGCCAGCGCGGCCAGGTGTTTGAGCAGCGTGTGCCTGGCGGCCGGCTCGGGACACAGCCTGGCGGGCGGGAGGTCCACGCACAGCTGGTTGCGCGAGTCACCCAGGAACGACGCCGTGTAGTTATCTAGCTTCAGCACTAGTAACAAAACCTCTTCAAGGTCCGCCTCACTGTGGAACAATAGAGAATTATTATTTATTGGTGAACAGCAGTGTGTACGGGATGGATGGCAGTATGTTTCGGTTTGAATGATGTCGCGGGAAGTGTGAATACGGATCGATGACATTTTACATCGGATTTTAAAATTCTAAAAGTCTACAAATATATAGTTGTATGTTATGAAACATAATATAATTGGTAACATACTTAAACTTTTTCTATTGAATTCTTAGCCGTTTCTTTCAATAATTAAATTTTAAAAAATCTTAAAATGCATGCCTATACAATTAAGGACTTAGAAGAAATGTAGTTTAGAGACGGTATCAGACCGGGTTGTCTTCTCACCTGGCGGAGTAGAGGAACTGCGCGAAGTGTATGTTGGAGACGCATCCGTCCTTGTCCTCGCTGTCGGTGTAGAGGTCGGTCTCGCGGTAGTACATGTACAGGAAGTCGTTCAGCTGCTTCGCGATCACGGCGCAGCGGTCCTTGTCGCACATCTTCGCGGGCGGACCCTGGACATGCATACACATACATATTTATTTTTAATGTAACAATTTGAATGCTTTGATAGCGTTGTTTGTATCGGGTAAATCATGTTAGGTTATTTATTACGTACCAGCCCGGAATTTGTAATTTGATATGCTCATTTGGGGATGAAGTATGTATGTTTGCGTATGTGTGTGTATGTGTTTGCGAGCACGTGTGTGTGTGTGTGTTTGATGATCTCTCTCTCTGTGTGTGTTTGATGATGTGCCAGTGTGTTCGCGTGTGTGATTGTGTGCGTGTGTGTGCGCACGGCATATGTGCGTACATGGGCGCGTGTGGGTGCACGCGTGTATGCGTGCGCGCTTGAGTTTATGTGTGTGGCTGATGGTGCGTGTGTGCGTGCGACATAGCGTTGAGCTAACCTTGAGGTTGTAGGGCACGCGCAGCGCGGCGGAGGCTCGCTGCAGGAAGCGCAGCACGAGGCCGGCGTGGCGCGCCGCCGCCTCCGCCCCGCTCGACAGGCGCTTCAGCACGTGCGTCAGGTACAGGCCGAACGCGCGACGACCCTCGCCGCGACTGCAACACCACGCGTACACTTGAGTATTAGTATAAGAATGAAGCCCCCGCTCACTGAAGGACGCTCTCAGCGTCAACGGTAGTATAACGCCTAACTTCCAAGCTGCCGTGCACCCCGGGGGTCACCACAATATGCTTGATTCGCACGTTGTGCATTAATGACGAACGGCCCGCCACGGGCCATAGATGCAGGGACGTCGAATCTGATGTAACGATAATCCAACAATGTCTCAATGCCCTCGAGAACTCTACAGCCCCGAATACTACGTGCGATGGCGAAACACCTAAACGATAAATCAACAGTTGACCCGCCTTTGTGTCGCACGCACGTGTTCACCGACCCTGTTCAAGACAACCAGGCCGAAGAACATCGCCCATTCCTCCTAGACTTCACAACGATTGTCGATCGCCGGCGAACCCCAGACCACTGATTTCACGTTGAAGTTACCAGCGACGATCATTGGACGAGGTTGACCTTATTCCACCAGAGACCTTGGGTGAATGAGAAAGGCCTCGAATTCTATTAGGCGTCTGTGTTGGGGAAAAATAGACTACGAGAAGCCAAATGTCTCCAAACAGAATCGCCAACCGCCATGCCCTGGCACTTTGCTGTATTTTCAAAGGGCGGGGAGCCGGCAGTTCTCTGGGCGTCGGCCCAGACGGGGCTGCCATATAGTGCCATGGATCGCACAACACCGTGGTGTAACCTTCGCCAAGGGATGCCAGGACCTTCCAAGTAGAGTGTAGCAGGCTGGAAAGAGCGTCTGCTGCCCGGGAACCCCTATAACCCTGGATCAGCAGTGGCACGCATTTTATACCACCGAGTGGTGAAGCTCGTCAATTCTCAGCGGACAGTAGTCTGTTCATCCTGCAATGATGTGTATGAACTAGGAGCGCCACTCACGTGAGCTTCATGCCGTCGTGCAGCTGGCGCTTGACCAGCTCCTTGGCGCGGCGCGTGTCGTGGTGGCGCGGCGGCGCGGGCTCGCCGAGGCTGATGGCGGGCGCCGTGGACGTGATGCTCACCGCCTCGTACCGCTTCAGCCTGCCACACATACACTTGTAAGTTGCAGTAAGTGTTATAGCCCTTCATCGAGTCAGACTATGCTAATCTGTACCATCATTCTACCAACCGTTGACTACTAACGGCCGATTTCAATAAACGATCCCAATCTCAATCTTCAATCCGATCCCGAGAATGAACCAATCAAAATAGCTCATTTGTAAGTATGTCAAAAAAAAACTTTATTCTGATTGGTTCATTTTTAAGATAGGTCAAAAAAGCTATTGAGATTGTTTACTAAAAAGCTGTAAGTGAAAATAAAATCAAACATATCGATAAGCTTAATTATTATAAGGGTAAGATCTATATTGCGACGC
Organism: Manduca sexta; assembly: GCF_014839805.1. Taxonomy (NCBI): domain Eukaryota; kingdom Metazoa; phylum Arthropoda; class Insecta; order Lepidoptera; family Sphingidae; genus Manduca; species Manduca sexta. The sequence goes on from NC_051127.1 coordinate 6,153,539, forward strand.
AGCACCTCTGCGGCGTGTCGGTGAGGCTGGTGGCGACGGTGGCGTGCTGGAAGTGTGGCAGCACGTGCGAGTGCACCAGCAGGTTATAGTTGTGCTGCACCACCTGGTAGGGAATGTTGTTGTTCAGCGACGTCGAGCACACCGGGATGCCGGTCACTGGATCTGCAGACAATTATCAACCCTGTATTATATACTGTCCCACTGCTGGACTACTACTGAGAGGGGATTAGGCCTTAGTCCACCACGTTGGCCTAGTGCGGATTTGTAGACTTCTATATCATCGAATTACCTATAAAGAACTTCCCAGGTATGCCGGGGTCCTCGCGATATTTTTCTTTACTATTATAAAAAGCGATAATTCACAAAGAATTACACACATAATGTGGTGTATGCTCTTAGGTTTGTAGCCAGCGGACATTAGTCTTGTTTAGTCCATTCCACACCCAACTAGGCTATCGTCGCTTGCAGGTAGACAATTGGACCAGTATAATTTCATTGGCCGGAAAATTGATTCAATGCAGTGATACAGCTACAGCACTCAATTACAGCTCAAATATATGCAGTGTATTTCGTTTGTCATTAGCTTGTTGGTAAAGTACCAGGTAAATTTTTTTTTATTCTTTAAAACTTATTTATGTAAACCTCATTGAAGTAGTTAGCGAACAATGTACTTTCTTTTGATCTCGGAAATTATACAAAATAGATTTAGTTTCCTTTTAAAAATAATAGATGAAAAATCTCGATTGGAAATAATAACTATTTCTATTGAATTGCTATTATGACTACCTCGGTGGTGTAGTTGTACTGCATGCGCGGTTCGGCGGTGTTCTGAAGTCCTGAGTTCGAATCTCGGGTTGGGCAAATTTATATTGTTTTTTTCTGCTCAGTATCAGCCCGAAGTCTGGAATTTGTGTCCGATACGGCGATAGGTGCGTCCCATCACATCATGAGGCGGAACCCACTTGGCGAAAAGTGAGTGCTCTGGTTGCACTTCTGCATACCCCGTCTGGGTTAAATGCGTGATGATCTGTGTGTGCTATTATAACACCTGCAATATCCAAAACGTTATATAAACTCACCAAGGTACTGCGAATACTTCTGCCAAGAGTTCTGACTGGGGAATATCCTGACGAAGCCGCCCCTCCTCGCGTACTGCGCCCTGACAGACCTCACCAGGCGCAGCTCCTCTCCAGTGAGCACCCCCGCCAGGGGACCCTGCCCCTGTCCGTTCGCCTGGCCGTTCACGCTGTTACTCTTGCCGCGGACGCATACGTTTTCTGCCGAGTGTACGCGACGACACTGTGGAAAAATTGAACTGATGATTTTTGTATACGTGCCAGCGTAGTGATTCCCTTGGACCTACAAGTGGAGTGGCCGAGAGATGGTTATTATCTGGCCGGTTCATATAACCCGCATGTTTGGAAAATAAAAATGACTAAAACGACCCACAAGACTGATTAAAAATGTAAAGATTAATTGAATATGCAATGTCGAAAAGGGAACATGTTTGAAAATGTAAAAAGTTCCGCAAGTGGAAAAAAACTTATTATTTTTTAAAGTATTGTAAAAAAAAAATTTACTGTAAAAAAAAAAATATTTTGTTAGAGAAGTTTTGTTATTATTTGTTACTATATATACATTTCTAGATATTTTATATTTATAAGATTTGTCCTTTTCGAAATTGCATAATCAATTATGTTTGTTTTTATTCTTAAAATTAGTTATGAAGCAATAATATTGATAAATATTTACGTATATTACCCAAAAATCAACTCCGATTTAATACTCAGAATATAATATAAGAATAAAGTAAGTAGTTGAAATAACATGATCTCAACTTTTTGGAACACCCTGTATCCTGGAAACTCATTTGTTTTCATCAATTTTAAATGATAATGTATATTCAAACGACCTACTGTAGTACATCTACATAAAATAAACATTATGTATTGAGAGCAGTAGTAATAAATAAGAACAGTTTGGTAACACAGGACGCGTAACTATTGCACGCCGGCCCCATTGTGCGGTGAGCATTGACGTTTTATTGCGTCTTCAGCATTTAACTGTTTACCGACACGGTCCACTTCCAGGACACGTGGCTGCACTTCCTATGTTAAACTTATGCTAATTAAAGTACTATAGTTTTTAATATTATAATAGATATAAGGGTTACACTCGAGTCTTTTATCACTAATGGACTAGGCAGTAAAGCAACTGATGCATCTATTTTCCGCCATGCGTTTACTATGATGTGATAGTGGGCGAGCCATACCATATCCATATAAGGGATAAATCGATTAAAAATATTCAAATAAAAGTATCGATACTTTATCGATAGCAACTATGATTTTGTAAAAAATCAATACAATATTTAGCAAACTTTCATATGCTATAAATCGCCACGATAAATGACCCTAGATGTCTATCCAAATTAAATTTTAGCACGGTTGTAGGTCCATACTTTTCGGTCCAACTTTCGAAGAAATTAGATATCTCAAAGCATCTTTAGAGTACCTAGACGTAGCTTAAAGTAACCCGTATACTCACGGCGCCGATCCTCATCTTGAGGCTGGTGGTCCTCTCGGACAGCTCCGCCTTGGCCATGGGCACGGCCGGCAGCCCCACCAGCGTCAGCGTGTCGGCCAGCAAGGCGGACTTCACTCGCGCGTCCAGCGGACTCTCGCACGCCAGGCTACGGACCAATCACTTACAGTCTTAGTACAGCCCGCACAACTCGAGACAACTTTCTAGTACTCATTAATAAAATATTTATAAACCTCCCTACATGGGACTGTAACCGAGATGTCGTTCTACAATCGATAACGCTAATGGAAAACGAAAGAAAATATGAGAATGAGATATCCTATCGATAAGTGTATCGCTATGATATGTCAATCTTAAATAAAATGTTAGCGTTAACGATTGTAGAATGGTATACGGGGTGCGGCCGCTTTTGTATGATTATTCTATTCAAATATACATATAGTAAACTAACTTAAAGCATATATAAACTATCGCAATTACTAGGTCCTGTCCTCAATCATGATACTAAAGTGTTACGTTTTGCTATTGATCATCATCAGGCGCTTAAATTAGAATCATTATCTCGCCATTCAGTTCTAAAGAAAGTAAAGTGACGCTTACCTTGGCGACAGATTGATTTCCAACAGCCAGGGCTTTAACATGTCGTCCACTAATATATCGTATCCGAATAACTCTGAAAGAAAAAAACAATATAAACGTAAATTACTCAGAAATTAGTTTAGATGCGGGAATAGAACTGCTAAAATCATAAGCAATGTTCCTTCGGCTATTTATCTGTCTCCGTCTCACATTACTTCTTTTAATAATATATTAAAGACAGTTAATGAAAATGTCTAGGTATCAGTGGCGAAAGTCGGAATTTTCCAAAAGGGAACCGGCAGGAATCGGGATATATGGACCATATGTCGCTGCTGCTTTATGGTAATGAAAAAAGTGAAATGCTTCGTGAAATATCTTCAATGGAACATACTACACAATAAAGCTATGACTGTCTCGGTGGCGTAGTTGTTACGGTACGACTGCGGTGCTGAGGTCTCGGGTTCGATCCCTAGGTTGGCCAGTGATATTGTGTTTTTTATCTAATACTGAGTGTATTAGCCTGGAGACTGGAATTTGTGTCCGAAATGGCGATAAGCTCTTGCCTTATCACGTGGCGAAATGTCGGTGCACCAGTGGCGTAGCGTCCATACAACCAGATTCCTACCGTCTTCCCTTTTAAAATTATTTACGTTTGTCCTAGGTTTTGTTTTCTGTTAAATTGGCCGCGATGTGTTACCTAAGGCCATTTGTTGCTTCGGGTTACCTTTTGAAATATTTCATCCTTCGCCACTGCGGTGCACCAGTTGCGCCTGCGCCTACCCTTTCGGGGATAACGTGATTGTGTGTGTGTGTGTGTGTGTGTGTGTGTATAAAACCACTCACCAAAACAATTAAACAAGTTGGGCACGAACACCCTCGCCGCGGCGGTGATGGTCTGCGCGGACGACAGGATGGACTTCACCACCAGGTCCTCGATGGACGCCATCAGCGCGGTGGTGTTGCGGCCCTGCTTGCGGAGGTGGCGCAGGAGTGCTGACAGGGTCCACTTGTGGCCTATATTGCCCGCGTTTGGGTCGTCGCATCTAGAATAAAAAGAATTTTGACGTATATAACTTACTTCTAAGTTAGGTTATATTACAAGGCAAAAAGAGACATTAAATTAAAACTATAAATATTTATACTTTTCTGTAGAGCGACATAACACAACTTCCAAAGTTTTTAAAATTATGTATTAAATGTGTCATATTTTTTACTCTACGTATAAACATCCTCTTTATACTTGATTTAATTTTAATACCCTCTTTTTGCAACATCCTGTATAAATGCAAATATATTTTACATCTTAAGAAATTATTCTGTCTAATAAATTCATATACATGAACAAATAAATCTGCTAAATTCCTTTCATGCTTTTAAAACATAATCTTAAACCACACACTATAAGGTATAAAACCCCACTCACTTGATATAATCGGTGTGGTATTTATTTATGCTGTAGTTGCACAGATGCATGCAAGGGTTCCACAGGTTCTTGTTGGTGTGGTCGTACTTCACTGTAGCGAACCTGACGAGGCCCTCCTCGTACAGATAGATCAGCAGAGGGTCCATTGAGGTCACGCACACGTACAGCCTCAGGTCGCATTTGTGACCACCGATGAGGAGAGGTTTGTCTATATATTTTGCTACCACCACATTCTCGCCTTTTGGTATTTGTTCTGGCTGCAATTAAATGATGAATTATGTTAAATCTGACAAAGGAGTTACCTTTATTCCAAATCCAAAAATAATCTATGTTCTCACATCTTTATACAGGATGTATAACTATAAGAAATATCAAAATGATCGAATTTGTCCGAGTGTATAACGATGGTATTATTCTGTATATGTATAAGCTGTAAGTATATGTTTATTGATTTAATTTGTACTACTCGATTTAATCATGTTTCTAAACAAAGTGATTTGTAAATAAATACTGATATAATTCGATACACAAAAGAAATTAAACTTAGAAAACGATTATCAAATTTTTGAACGCAAAAATACCAAACATTTTCAATGCAAAATTTAATTTATACAAATACTCTCTCTAAAACTCACCGTATTAACAATATAGATGCCCCTGCCCCTACTGGAGGCAGCGGGCTTCACCATCCAAAGGCCCTTTGGTCCTGTAGTGGGTCGAACACAGCTCCTTATACTCAACCGGCATCAGAAAAGTAGTGGGGATGAAATCAAAATGTTTCAACCCGCGAAAATATTGCATTTTTCTATGTTCTTAAACAACTTATCTTTTCTCGTCAGCTCGTAGGATCTGTAACAAGAGGGATATACAGGGTGTTTCCTTAAAGCGGTATTTGTTTAAGGCGTTGTGTATAAGCGCGATGTGCCTTGGAAGCTTAAGTCCATGGTAGGAGTAAATGGTTAAAGCTTTATAATAATTTTTTTTATTAATTTGTACGTACTTTTAATCAATCGTGTTCAGAATATTTTTATAGAGAAAATGTTTATTACATATTGATATCTTCATTAAATATAACTACTAACTGACTATGAATGCTGCAAATATTTTAGTATAGTGGAGTCTGCTTATTGACCATCCATTACTATTGTTCGCGCATAAAACATAACGTTATTGCACATGGAAGGTCATGCGCAATAATAACTTCAAACTACATCGACAATTTACGACAAACTTCAGACAAAAATACAATCTATAGGGATAACAATAGTAAAATAACATAATTTTCTTCCGGCATGGCAAGATATGATGAACGAGATAGCAAAAAATACATGTCAGCTACAATTTTTTGTCAACATATAATCTAATTATAACTATATCCCCCACTCTTGCCCCTTCTCACTCCAACCGTAATTCCCACCACACAGTGTTACAATTGTGCACAGAATTAGACTCCTAACAAAACTAGCCTTAGAAGCCCATTATACAGTGCAAACTTCATGCTCAGTGCTATTACCTTGGAAAATGGTTGACCTTTTGATACGTGTTCATGGACCTCAACACATTGTACGGTATGAGAGGTCCGGACCACATGAGTGTCCAGTCGGTGGCGTCGTGGTGCGCCTCGAGAAGCCCGTGGGCCTCCAGCAGGCGCTTGAGCATCTTGGCCCTAACATGGGTCACTGTCAGTTGGGGTTATTGGATATTGTTTGATCATTGGTGGACGTAGGAAGGGCAGAGCATCCTGTATAATGTTCTTTTATGTATTCACTAGCTTTCACGTAAAAGTCTGTTTTCCAATCCCAATACACCATCGCGTGACAGAATACGCGTGACGTGGTTTATTGAATATATATCTTTGATTCAGTGGATTGATTTTGATAAAATGAACCCTGTATGCTACAAAGAGTAAAGTTGAATACTTTTTAGTTATTATATCTTGTATCTATTGAGTGGCTGAGGCGTGATACGCTATCGGACATTACATAACTATGAAGTACTATAACAATATTTTTTAAAATATGAATAACCTATACCTAGTCTTGCCATAAATATTGTAATAAAGAAAAAAGAAAATTGTTAACTGCAAATAACATTTATTACTTTTACAGTGTGTCAGTTTAATACATAAATATAAAACAATTAAAAATATAAAAAGCTTATTCGAAGTGGTCTCCATTGGCTGCAATACAGTCCTTTAAACGATGAGGCCAGTTATCAATAGAAGCACGCACTCTTTCCATGGGAAAATTCTTCACTGCCAATCGTATAGATTGTTTTAGGGACTCCAAATTATCATGGCGTTTAGAGCAAGCTGTACTCTCTAAAACTGACCACAAATCATAATCCAGCGGATTAAGATCGGGACTAGACGACGGCCAGTCTTCAGCTCTGATGAAGTCCGAAACGTTCGATTCAACCAAGACTGCGTGGACCGAGCTTTATGACCCGGCGCCGAGTCTTGCTGGAAGGACCATACTTGGTTATTGAACATGGTGATGTTAAGGGGCTTAACTACCTTCTCAAGAATGGTATCTTGATACACTTGTGCCGATGTTTTGATACCTTTTTCACAAAAATATGGCTCAGTCACTCCTTCATAGCTAACACCCCACCAAACCATCACTGAAGTCGGATAATGTCCACGTTGCACTCTGTCGACTAATTGGGAAGCTTCCTTAGAGCTTTGAGCATAAATACGGTCATTTTGTTTGTTAAAATGTTGCTCAATTGTAAAAATTTTCTCATCCGTAAACAAAATTTTTCTGTGACCTCCCTTTGCGTACCGCTTCAGTAGTTGTTTCGATTTTACCACCCTATTCTTCTTTAAATTATCAGTTAAGAAATGGCCAGTGCGTCTCTTATAGGCTGCAAGTCCTAAGTCATCTTTTAAAATACGCGACATGGTTCTAGGTGCTATCTTCATTTCCCGAGATAAAATCTTTTGCTTTCGGACAGGATTTCTTCGAATTCTTTCCCTTACTGCTTTGACCACCTTTTTCGTACGAACACTACGTGGACGGCCAGATCTTTTCTGTCACAAACAGAGGAGGTCTCATTGTACCTATTAATAGCCCGGTACACAAACATTTTACTAATACCAAGTGTATGGAGAGTTTTAAAAATTGCATTTGGCTCCATACCTACTTTGTGTAATGCTATCACAGCGATTCGGTTCTCTTTATCACCCCACACCATTTTAATATCGCAAAATATTTTACAATGTATTGGCGCCAAAATGAGAAAACACAATGAACAATCGTATAAAAATGACAGATTCGAAATTCAAATGTAATATTTTTTTATAATTAAGTGTAACAGTATTTATGGCCAGACTAAGTATACATATAATAAAAGAAAATATCTTGGATATTCGAAAGTAATTTTATGCTGTCAATAGCAAGTTTGTTAGTCATAGTATGAGCGATAATTATCATAGGCAGGAACAGCCCCAAGGACCTTATTCTCTATAACACTATAAATTAGCGTGGAATTGAATCCTATGTGCCAATTGAAATTGTCATGAACGCGTTGATGTGCATTACATACTTGTTAACTTGACTTAACATTACTTGTGGCGTAAGGAATCCTGATCCCCCTCAACTCCAATAAGTATACTTTATTTTTAATGTATTTCGAAGAACCATCTCGATTGTACCTTTCACCAATAACCGTAATATGAACTTTAAAACGCGATGACGAAATAAATGCTACTTGATTACGATTTCTTATGTTTACACAATTTTTAACATTTAGTATAATTGTAAAATGTAGGTATTGTAGCTGACTTTTAAGAATACCAACACCTCAGTCCGCCCCGTGACCATGAAGCCTGAGCAGTGGCGAAAGGTGAAGTACTCCGAAAAGGAACCCGACACAACATTTAGGTACTAATACGTATGAATGCGGTTTGCAAATTATTCTAATGATAATTAGATTCTACGTAAGGCGAAGTATTGGCAATCCATAGTCTGCCTACCCCTATGGGATAGAGCCGTGATACTATGTATTTATGTATAAAGGGATGTTGGCAGGAGTCGGGTCATATGGACCCTTGCCACTGCTGCAGCCTTTGAAACGTCGGGAGAGAGTAGAAATAGAAAAAACCGCGAGATCTAGAAAACTAGTTTTGTTTAGTTACTTGATTTCAAATTTTAAATATTCAATATCTGATATCACAATTTTAGCGCACCAGATATACTTGCCCACTGCTGAGCACGGGCCTCCTCTACTACTGAGAGGGATTAGGCCTTAGTCCACCACGCTGGTCTATTGCGGATTGGTAGACTTAACACACCTTCGAAATTCCTATAGAGAACTTCTGAGATGTGCAGGTTTCCTCACGATTTTTTCCTTCACCGTTAAAGCGAACGATAATTCACAAAGAATACACACATGATTCTAGAAAAGTCAGAGGAGTGTGGCCATGGGATTTGAACCTGTCGACATTCGTCTTGGCAGTCCGTTCCACACCCAACTAGGCTATCGCCGCTTTTATATGTATGAATGCGGTCTGCAAATAGTTTTAATGATAATTAGATTCTAGATAAATTCTAAATAAAGGTAAGCCGCGGCAGAAGTCGGGTCATATGGACCCTTAACCACTGCTGCAGTCTTTGAAACGTCGGGAGAGAGTTGAAATAGAAAATACCTAAAATCTAGTTTTGTGTAGTTACTTGATTTCAAGTTCATATTCAATATCTGATATCACAATTTTAGCGCACCGGATAATAACACCGAACTACGTAACGTTTATAGTAACTCTTCACATTAAACTAAACTGGATACCTTACGAGATTGCATCTTGTTTCATATCTGAGAACGCAAAATCTAGACGGTCGTCATCCGCGAAATTTTGCCGTATAAGATAAAAAAAACTATCTACTTTTTTATTGTTTTGAATGACGAGACGAGCTTGATGGTAAGCGATACGACCGCCCATAAACAGCAGAAACACGATCCAACACCTTTAATTACAAAGTATTGTTTGGTATTCCACTGCGCTCGCCATCCTGAGATACGACATGTTAAGTCTTATTATGTCCAGTAGTTACACTGGTTACAATGTCCTTTAAACCGGAACACAACAGTGACGACACACTGCTGCTTGGCGGCAAAAATAAACATTATATCTTCTCACGTGCCTTATCTTTAATCTTCACAAACAATTATAAAGCCTGTTAAATCTTCAAGCAAGTCTCTTGAGGATAACTTTGTTTACAGGTACAAAACATTAAGACACTTTTATTACATCATTTTCCAAATAAGATCTAAGTCTTAAAGTATTATACTCACGCCTATATCATCAAAGGGGGCAGCAGTGCTAATCAGTGCCGGATTTATATTTTTTATGAGTGTAGGCCACTTTATTTCCACCGGCCCATTTAGGTACGTATATGTATGTATGTAGGTTCCTAAAATACTTAATAATTTTCCATTTGTTTTTATTATGGAAGGCACTCAAGTTAAATAAACGAATGATTAATTAAATTGAGTGAGGGTCCTCTCAAATTTGCCGCCTCTATTAGGGTGCCGTCCATAGGCCGCGGCCTATACGGCCTATTTGCAAATCCAGGACTGATGCTAATGGTGCACGTGATTTGCATATTTAATTGCACTCCAGATACATAGAGGTCTATCGTCATATCGTGTAGAAAATCAAAGTCAACCCATGAAACGAATTTGAAATACCAAGATTCGCTCACCAGCACCACAATCATGAACTGACCTTGGGAAATGATTGACCCGCTGGTATGGCGACAGCGACCTCAGCACATCGGGCTTCGGATGAAGACCGGACCACATGAGATTGAAGTCTTTGGAATCCGACACGGTCTCCTGCAGACCGTGGGCCTGGAGCAACCGGTGCAGGAGCTTCGTCTCCGTGTTCACCAGCTTGTACGTGATCTTGAGCAGCCTCGCCGGCATGTGGGTGCTCTCCAGGACCTGAGGAAACTACTGTTGGGTCATGTTTAGAGTTACGTATTTAAAACCATTATACAAATCATACTATTGTTCGTGCAACCAATTATTTTTAGACGCAACTTTATCAGGACTAAGTAATTAAACTATGAAGTAATCACACTAAACATTCTTGAGCTTGAAATGCGGTGGTGTACTAGTCTTTTGGAATACTCGTTATATTTTAAGAAGTCATATTTTTTGCTCCAGCAACCCATAAGATATAAAATCTTCTTCTACCACCGGTCGTTTGCTTACTCCAATGTGCAGTCGGCGAAACACATTTAATGCACCTTGATAAAAGATTGTGGGCTAAGTTTCCACGACAAATCTACCTTTTCCGGAGATACCAATACCGGACAATTCGTGGTAGAGAAACCTACAAAGCTTTGAAGTACTATAAAATCCTCATTCCGATACGTAAGATACCATAATATTAATAATCTATAACGTTAATAATTATTACCTTAACACTGTCAACGTCCTTCACGAGGAGATGCTCGGAGTCGTCGCTGTCCAACACTGGTGACGCTATCCTCTGGGTAGGACCGTTCTTGCGTTTGTTCTTGCCTTTACACTTCTTGCCTTTTTTGTCTTCTTTTTGATCTGAGGAAGAATGTGACTTTAATTGAAGATGTAAAGCTAAAGTAAGGTGACCACGACTCGGCAAACGTAGTGTAGGACGCCCTCCAGCTAGTTGGTGTGATGATCTGCAAAAGGTCGCTGGCAAGAACTGGATGCGACAGGCCGAAGACAGGGTAAAATGGCGCAAATTGGAGGAGGCCTATGTCCTATTGGACAAAGATATAGGCTGATTATGATGATGCTTAAGTACATATTATTTGAGGAATTGAACATCCAATAACCCGGTACATTGATTAGTTTACTGATGAGACTAACCTTTAGCGGACTGCGGCGGCGGATCTTCAGGTGGTTTTATATTAGCCGTCGTGTTCTCTATATTCAAATGTTTCTTGAGCGTGATCTTGCTCAGATCGTTGAGCACATCCTCGATGTCCCTCTTGTGCTCCCTGGGCTCATGTCCCTGTTCCTCCACAGACTCGGTCATCGGCACCTCCGCCTCACTCACGTGTCGCACCACGTACGCCTGGCCTTGATACTTAGCACCGTTGCCGAATGTCTCCATAACATCATGCATTATAGTCTTCGGTCGCACACTGAACGCGTGAGGCTCTGCAACCAACCGCCTCGCCATATTCTTGGCTTTGTTCAGCAATATTGTCGTTCCAGTATTGTTGCCAACTGTTTTCGTCGTGGATTCCAGCGACGGAGTACGGGGAGGCTAGGACACATGATCTGAACACCAGAACAGCGCCCTTCGATCCATACGGGCCGCCCGATATCCAGTCGGATATGGAAGCTTCATTTTCCTTTTCGTTGGTGGTTGCATCATCGTCATTTTTTCTCATGCTGCTCTTATCTGTTTCAATTGTAGTCTGAAGGCCCGATGTAGACGGATTTGTTGTTTCTGGTGATACATGTGGACTGAGAAATTGGTCAGGTTATTCGAGGGCTGTGGTAGGTGAGTGGGTGACGTAGTGCGTGGTCGATGCAGGTGGACGGTGCGCTAGGCGCAGCGGTCGAATGGGCAGTGAGCCGGACTATTGTCGAAGTTAACAATGTTTGAAGGTGACTAGGCTTGGTAATGTGAACAGTATGAATAGCTATGCTATTTGTATTCGTAGATATGGTGGTGACGTAAGCTAGTGGATACTTGCAATTGTAATAAAAACGTGTGATAAATCCGCTTCTAGTCTAATTTTATGATCGATTTTGGTTTACTTATAACCTTGTCATTATTACCAAAACATCCAGACGCAAAAGAAATAACACTTAAAACTGTTACATACAACTCCAACAGGGCGGCATAATTGTATCGACTGTTATGGGGTAATCATCTCTCGTCATTCGACATTCTATTGGACTCCACTCTACTACCATCAGGTGCAATGACGTCACTTTGTAGTGCCCACATAAAAAAAACAAGACAAATAGAATAGCCATTAAGTTTAGTTTAATTGGAACCTTAAACAACCCAAATAAAGTCCAATACTGTATTTAGGCTACAGACATCGCAACTAAACTCGTATTTTTCCAAACTTAGCTTAAACAGAATCAGAATAGCAAATGAAGGTTACATTACATCTTTAAATACAAAATACCTTATCAGGTAAAAGGCACAACTAAAACATTTGGAATAGCACATCAATCAGCCGACAAAGCATCAAATGCAAATATACGTCTGAACATATCGTAATGAATGGGACCATTGTGGGACATACATGGATACACCGTAGACAGTCGTTCAAGTGGTTTATGGGTCGTAAACTGCGCGGACACCGACAAAACTATTCTGCCGTGCTAAGCGCAAAAGCTGTATGTTAGAGAAACCTTATTTCAAGATAATTGAAGTTTTTTTAAATATAGTTTTTTATGTAAAACTGAGATAGAGAAACTCTTTTAAGTTTTTTTTAACAAGTTCTAAACAAGATACCGTTATTTTGGTAAGTTCATTGGATGGGTATTTCGTTGAGCTATCTGACAACATAAAAATCAAAATTTAATTTTTTTTTGAGATACCGCTCAGAGCTTAGCACGGCAATATTGTGGGTTGCAAATATACAGGGTCATTTTGGCATTTACTTACAGCCATTTGCAATAAAAAATCCTTTTTTCGATCTATCTTAAAAGTGAACCAATCAGAACGTTTTTTTTTATTGGTTTATTCCCGGAATCTGATTGAAGATTCAGATTAGGGTCGTTTATTGAAAACTGTTGTAAATGAAACCACATACTTATCTTCTTGAAATAACTCTTTACAATATATTACTCGAACCGTAAATATCTATATATATATATATATATAGGCGTTTGTTGCAGTTAAACGTCGACAAACTAGGCGTTAGGTCATCCGCTGTTTATTTGTTATTCATTATCCAGTTATAAAGTCGAGGAGCAGTATTTGTAAACTACAGAGCTGGATTAGTCATCAAGTGTTATTAGACGAACGATTCTTCAGTTTTTATTACTATAGGTATTTAATTTTAAAGAATTGAATATTTGAATCAGTGGCAAATGCAGTAAAATCTAACACATAAAATAAACTCAAGGTATTTCATTCTGAAGTATAAGCGGGGTGTTCATTCGCAATAAGGCTTTAGCACCCACCCTGGGCCGTCGCGTGCGTACCCTCCCCTTTTAACACTGCCAAAAAGTGAACACGTTTAAAGGTTTACTTCACGCATCTCATTGCCTCCTTAAAAGCGCCTTCCCCACCCCAAAACCACTGTTTCTCAGACAAAATCTTGCATACGATATATAAAAATGAATCCCTATTTCCCGTGGTCACGCCATCACGCTTGAACTGCTGGACCGATTTCACTATTTTTTTATGTTGTGTTTGTTAGTGTCAGGAGAAGGTTCTTATGAAAGAAAAAATCAAAAATTGCGCGGAAAATTAGAAAATTTAAGAAAACTCAAAGAAAATATTAATTTTATATAACTGTCAATTGTTTGAAATAACTGTCAGCGATTGACATCTTGCGCGATGCAAATTATATCATAGTTAAGACGGGACAACGTCTGTCGGGTCAGCTAGTAAAATATAAAAGCGTAAGTTTCGAAAAAAATGAATATCAATAAAAAGTAATTTTAATTTTATAGGCCTCAATGCCATTACTACTACTATAAGAGAATACGTCGCAGCGGCAACATCACACTTTCAGTCAGAAATACATTCATAAACAAGCCAAATTTGTACTAAACTACAAAATTATAAAAATCAGACTAGTAAATAACCGTGGCTCTCGGCTTGGAGAGATTCATTAATCAGCGCAATTTATCCGATTATTACAGTAGTGAGTTTAAAGATAATAAATGGAAAAATTAAAAATACGATAAGCAATACTCAATTATTGTAGATTTTTATATGAGATTACATTATTGCAGATATCTGTCAATAATGATACAAATTATACGTAATTGGAGTGGCGTTTGATAAACTAATCTATACTAATATTATAAAGTAATAAAGTTTGTGAATTTGTTTGTATGTTTATAAGGGGTAATCTCTGGAACTACTGAACTGATTTTGAAAATACTTTCACTAATAGGAAGCTACATTACTCCCGAGTTCTATAGGCTACTTTATATCCCGAGAAAATATTTATCCCGAATAAACTTTCACGCGACGGAATGCGTGGACACAAGCTTGGAGCTAATAAATAGACACATCGCTAGACAATGGGGGAATAAATGATATAAGGTTCTTTGTCATATTTTTTGCATAAATTGGATTATATATATCACAATATTTAATGTCATTTTCCCTAAACATTTTCAATAAGCCCGAATAACAAATAAAGTAGGAACCATGAATATTTTTAATTTTTACTAACATGAATATTTTAAATCAATTTTTCCAATACAATTAAAAATACAACGATTTGGCTGAAGAACATAAACAAATTGATATTATGAACAGCAACTCAGCAAAGTTTGTAATATGTTTGCGGCAAATACTGTTTTAAAACAGTAAGTAAGGAAGGTTAGAAATTTAATATAGTATTAGAAAGCACTTAAGTTGGCGATTTCGTCTAACCTTTACATTTAATACAATAAAATTTTAGCATGTCACATAATTAAGAAAATAAATCTGAAAACTTAGTACAAGATTTTATATTGTACCCATGAACATAGCTTTACAATTTCTCATTCTAAAATTGTAACCTTCGGTGTTCTAAACTACCGTAGCAATACATCAAACAGCATCCACGTTCAGTTATTGCAGTATTCTATTGAAATAAACGTATATAGGCGTTTGATGCAGTAAAACGTCGACAAACTAGGCGTTAGGTCATCCGCTGTTTATTCATTATTCATTATCCAGTTGGATAAAGTCGAGGAGCAGTATTTGTAAACTACAGAGCTGGATTAGTCATCAAGTGTTAGTAGACGAACGATTCTTCAGTTTTTATTACTATAGGTATTTAATTTTAAAGAATTGAATATTTGAATCAGTGGCAAATGCAGTAAAATCTAACACATAAAATAAACTCAAGGTATTTCATTCTGAAGTATAAGCGGGGGTGTTCATTCGCAATAAGGCTTTAGCACCCACCCTGGGCCGTCGCGTGCGTACCCTCCCCTTTTAACACTGCCAAAAAGTGAACACGTTTAAAGGTTTACTTCACGCATCTCATTGCCTCCTTAAAAGCGCCTTCCCCACCCCAAAACCACTGTTTCTCAGACAAAATCTTGCATACGAAGAAATCTCCCACCAAGACCCTAGCACGTATGTGCACATTTTATTTCATTTCAAACACCTGTAGAATGTCCGCCAGCTATTCTGATTAAGCTGTGCAAGCTATTAGATGTTAGTTGATCAATTGAACAGAAATAAAAAGTAAACGGGCGACATGACCTCGTCCAACAATGGCTAGTCTATTTCATCAATGTACTTACAATTTCTTACCCGCTTCTAAATATACTATGCTGTGGAGGAGTGTGTTTTTATTGTGGTAACAATTACTTTGTTAACTAACAAATAGTTATTTAGTTCCATTGGCTACCATCACTAGTTTAAGCCGATGGCTGGAACCTATGCCACAAAAACTTGCCAATTTTAATAGTGGTTGATGAGGTTTAAAACTTTGACCTGTAAGTAAAAGCTTTTACGCTTCAGACAAAGAAGAATTCAACGCAAGCGGAGCCGGAGCAAAGCTAGTCCTACTAATATTATAAATGCCAAAGTTTGTGAGGATGTTTGTTCCTCTTTCACGAAAAATCTACTGAACGGATTTGCATGAAACTTTACGGTTATATTGGTTATACATCAGAATAACACAAAGGCTACAATTTATAACGATTTTGTGTAATTTGGTCATAATCAAGTACCTAAGTCGGGAAAATAAATATGCCCGGAAAACTTCTTCACGGGGCGAAGTCGCGAGCAAAAGCTAGTAATCTATATTTGCCAGACACCAATACTAATAAAATATGTTTTTATCATAATCAAAGAACGGAGCGCAATCGTTGAAATCCATTGAGGTCAAGGACTCGGAGTAACAGCGAGTGCACTTCATATCCATTACGTTAAAAATCTTGTAAAACAGTGCGCCAAATGTAGGCCGGCTGGATTATCTGACGCACGAGACAAAGCACTTAATTCGTTACTTCTCTTAGCTAAAGATTGGGTTAACACAAGATGAATCACCACATTTGGTCAAGAAGACATCGTGGCAATTGTTATGACAAATTGTATGGAAAACGTGTTTCAAGAGAGTGAATCTACTTTAAAATAAGATGTAACGTTTGTAATTTTATTTGGTGAAATCGTTGGTACTACATTAATAAATACATAAGCATGGGTAAAATAGGTTATATTTATACTTATTTGACTACTTAAAAAAACAAAGGACGAGCGAAGAAGTTAAAACAGAAGCTCCAAAAACCTAAACGAAATTCTTAGATAACGAACACGACAACTAAAACTTTTACATGAAGTTTAACACCTAATTTGTTAGCGATAAAACTGTTACATTAACGAAGCATAGAAAGTAGCAATAGCGTGACGATGAGCTCCAAGAAGTTCCAAGAAGTTTTAATAGCTTTTTTGATAAGGAACCAGTGGAGACGGTACGAGTTCTTACCATTCACGTTTACAATACTTGTCGTTTTTGAACGAAAATGCGGAAGTTTTTCGGAAGATATGAGAGGTAGGTCATTATGCTACAATAAGAAATAACTTTTTTTATGATAATGACATATTTTAGTCTAAAATTTTGTTCTTTTATCCAATGTAACCTGCAAAAAAGTTTAATTGACTCGGGAATTCGATGCTTTCCACCAGACGTTGAATAGACGAATATGTAAAGTTGTTTTATCATTATCGGTCTTATAGTCGAAACAAGGACAGCAATAACACCCATATATGTAACTAGTCTATACACTTGATGATAAAAATTGTCTACTACACAAATTAACATCACCAGTTTTCGGTGCATTAGAATTTAAGACGAATGTATTATCAAAACTCAATAAATCCAAAGAATTTGCTTCTTTTATACAAACAAACCTAACCATCTAACCGACTGTGTTCTCAAACAATGTTGTTTGCAATCAGAGGCGCAACCGGCAACTAACGAGCGTTTATTTACTTTATCCATCACGTAGTGTTTAGCTTTGACCTAATGACTTATTTAGAATCTAGTTCCTATTATTAGAAAATATTACACTTCAAAAATCGTCTTTAAAGGAATTGTAAGCTATTTCCAATTTAGATCTTGATAGTATTGTAACAGAAGTTTTTTTAGACTATGTAAAATTGCTATTAGAAGAAGTTTAGCTAGACTCGCGATTAGAGATTTCTTGAGACTTTTTTATAGATCCACGGCAAAGTGAGCCTGCCTAATGGTAAGTGGAGTGGGGTTCAATAGAACTACTAAATGTAGGGTGGGGTACTAAACGTAGGTTCTTGAAAATACGTGTAAAAATTCAAGTCTCCATTTGTAGCATCTGTTTGAGCCGACAACTAGGACATTCAAAATACGTGTAAAAATTCAAGTCTCCATTTGTAGCATCTGTTTGAGCCGACAACTAGGACATTCAAAATACGTGTAAAAATTCAAGTCTCCATTTGTAGCATCTGTTTGAGCCGACAACTAGGACATTCAAAATACGTGTAAAAATTCAAGTCTCCATTTGTAACATCTGTTTGAGCCGACAACTATGACATTCACGATAGTATATTTTCGAATAAATATTTTCTTAGGAAAATAAACTAAGACAATGCCTTAGTTAACCAAAGATTCAAAACAATCGTGTCCACAACTTGACCCGATTTTTACATCTCAGTAAGGTCGAGCCTATTGGTATTCGTTCTCAACGGAGCATACGCTTGAGATTTGATCCTCATTAGCTATTCTGGTGAAGTGTTCACACCACGTCTGTGCCGTCAGTTGAATTATATATCATTAGAATCCGCTGCCTTTTTGTGCAATCTAGCTCACAAGTTCCGTAAATGCGCATAAACTGTACCACCAAAGTATAAAAACCCTTTCCTTATAGACGCTATAAGAAAGGGAAGGGAATGCATGTTTAACTACAAAACACTTGTTGGACAACAAAACAATGCTCGAAGACATAGAAGTTTTACTCCATTACCTATAAATACAAACCGTCTTTAAATAACAAATCTCTTGGTGATCAAGTGCAGTGAGGTCATTTTACTGTGCTCGAGTATCTATAAACGGTAGTAATACAATTCAGACCTTATTCCTGCATAGGAAGATATAAGAGTCTTATTAAAAATATATTTTGAAATCGTGAAAGAGACACCGATAAAAACGGATGTATACACCAACATGGTTGTGAAACGATCAAGCTCCTAAGTAAAGATTAAAAAAAAATCCAAGCCTTTGCAATACAAAACTCCTAGCAAGGAACAAACCGGAACAAAACAGTGACTACACACTGCTGTGTCGCCAATAGACATTAAGGTACCTACCTAGGCGGACTCTCACATATGAGAGACCTACCACAAGCATCAAGAACACTTCTTACTATAAAATGATACAATATAAAATCTATTATACAATTTATTTTCTCATAGATCCACCAGACACCGTTTACCCTTAATCTGTGAAAGGCAACAGGCAGGCCACATTTCATGTTAGTATTCTTCACTTCTGTATTTGTTGAATACCTCTATTACCATAGGTATCCTATTAAGCATGACATAAATACATAAAAAACTCTCTAAACCCTTATTAAACCATTTCTCACCACATTACGCGTGTTTACTATTCGACCTTGAAGCAGCAAAGGATTCCCGAGTTATTACGGTAATAAATGTTACTGAAAATAAAATAGAAAGGGAAGGTGTGTCTATTCACGTCGCGCGACACGTAATATATTGAGGGTGGGTTATTTATGTCATACACTAAGCTTTGCATACGGGAACGTTTTGTATATGGGAAGATATGAGAGTCAATGGTATCATTGAGCAGGATGCAAAAGACCGGGCGAAATGGAAAGCAGTAGGAAGGCGGACCCTTACACCTAGGTTTGGATAGTCGCCAAGCAAAACAAGACTAAGCTTTGTATACTGTTGCGGTTGCATTTAAGTCCATTCTGATAAAAAATTACATATAGAATTTAGGGATGATCAAGATAGCTATAATATCAATAATATCAAGATAGATATTATTAAGATAGCTATTACTATTTTTTTTTCAAAATGCGAGCAGTCCTTTTATAGAAAAAAGCGGACAAGCAAAAACAATCTCTGTACTTTTATAATAAGAGACAGAATTATTATAATTGTCGTATTTGATACTTTTAATCAAAGAGTGCTAAGATTATATAGAGCGGTCATTGGAAAGAATGTCATACAAAAATTTGCGCTGCGATGGACCGTGAAATAGCAAAACACCAATGTAAATTACTTCATGTTTTTTTCCATATCATGATTTGCACGTATTTAACATATAATCAATCTTTCTATAAATATGTTATTTTTGTATTAATATTTAAGGTGCTATGACATCTGGTCACACGGATATTTGAAATGAGACAACTCATTACCAATTGGTAATAACTTTTGGAGCACAAATTTGGCGCTGATGTCCGGTCTATAATTAAATATACTGTTTAATGTCTTTGCTTACTTATTTTAATCATTTTTTAGTTACTACATATAACATTAGTATGTAGTCATCATCATAATTTCAGCCACAGGAAGTCCACTGCTGAACATAGGCCTTCCCCAAGGTAGTTAGTATCTAGTATTAATGATTAATTAATCTTTTCATTCACAGGGTGTTGACAGAAACCAGTGATAAGCGAGATAAGACATTACAGATGGCGTGTACAGTATAAGCCATTAGGTATAAATTAATTCGCATGACCAACTCTACTAGTTTTTGCACTGCTACCAAGTTAGTTAGTTTGAATTATTTTCGAGATAGCTGCTTTTTGTTACATAGAATTTATATTTTTATTTATTTATATTACCTTGGTAACTTTATGTGTTTTAGTTTTTAGATATTTGAATATAATTTCATATGAAAATAGCAGCTCTGTATTATAATACTGTCCTAATGCTGGGCACGGGCCTCCTCTACTACTAAGAGGGATTGGACCTTAGTCCTCCACGCTGGCCTAGTACGGATTAGCAGACTTCAAATAGCCTCAAGATTCTTAAAGAGAACTTTTAAGGCATACAGGCTCTTCACGATATTTTCCTTCACCGTTAAACAAGCGATAATTTACAAAGAATACATATCTTACCAAAATAAAATACTATTAACGGACATTTGCATTAATATTTGATATTAATGGTTTTTGTAGCCGGTTTCATTTTTTTTAGTTATGAAGCAAACTACCGATATCTTGTTCCAACGGCAAAAAAATGTAAGCACAATTTTCAGTTCAATTTATTCCCACCTAATAGTGTTAAGTGGCAAAAACTTATAGTAAGAGCCTTCTCTCTACTACGAGTATAACATTACAAAATACTTAGTTTTTTGACCTCAATAAAAACCTGATTACATGTTCTGTACCGCGCTTTTATTCTCCGAATATGGTGGAAGTGGGAGGATGTCAAGTTTCGGACAGGTAGGAATATTGAACTTAGCCCTGCGGTAGTAACGCGAATAAAACAAATTTTATAATCGATTATTATAATTGATGAGATTAATTCGATTATCATTGACATTGATAATCGATTAATAGGGGCCGTAGACAAGATGTCTTTCTACAATCGTCAACGCTTTCTACAATGTATGGGAATGACATATCCTATCGATAAACTTATCGATACGATTTGTCATTCGCATACATTTTTGTTTTCTATTAGTGTTAACGATTGTATAAAGGCATCTTGACTTTGGTATCAGGTAAATATACATATGTCTGTATGAAAGTTCCACAATATTCTATTGGATAAAAAAAATGATTTTGCGTCACTACGCTTGGCATGCGGGTTGGCGACTGCAGTAGCTGGATTGTTGAACGGATTTGAACTGCTCTAGACCGATGTTGCTTACTTAGGGAGGCCTACGTTCAGCAGTGGAGGCCGCCAATAGGCTAATTTAATAGAGGTCAGATAAAATATCAATTATCCATTCAATAAATATGATCTGTCGATGAAAAATTGGATCTATTCTCGGTTACAAATGTGAATGATTCATGATTAATACACCGTAATTTAATGAGGCAAATGATGATATCATTGCTCCATTCAATGTTCCCTACAAGGGTACGAAAGTAGGTTTCATTACAACTAAACACGGTTAGTATTATTACCTTCATTCTACCTATATCAATAACAACTATGAATTTTAAATATTCACCGGGCAATATTGTTTTTCCGAGGGTTATCGATAATTGATGCCACGGTTTCTATTTGTATAGAAATCGATAAATATGATGCGAAGGTCTGAGGTTCTCATGCGGCACTGTTATTATTTTTTAAATCGAATAATAATTGAATGGCGAAGGAACAAGCACGTTTTAATATTAAAATTAAAGAACGAAGCCTTGATTTAGTTTCAATACGGTTACAGTATTCATAGTTAAGAATAATTAAAGGTTGAAGGACACACATGCCAATACATGCAATTTGCTTGATTAAAATTTCACTCCACCTAAATCGAAATCGATTAGTCCTATAATCGATACTTTCCGAAGGTCGAAGTTCGCACGAGTCTAAAACTTTTAATGTGGTTATAATTACTTTCTTATCGATCAGTAAATCGATTATTTATTTATCGAAGGTCGAATTCACACAGCTGTGGGTGGTTGCATTAGTAATTAATTTGTATGCTGAATGGCTACTACAATGTGAAGCCGCTTTGTACGGTGCTATTTATCATTTCAAAGGGCGCTATGAAGAGAGTGTCTGGACGTTTATTTTAAAGTTAATTGAGCATTTCATCATCCCAATGAGTGGGGTCGACAGTACATATTTGAGATATGTTATCAGTGGAATTTTTAAGGCCTCTTTCTACCTGAAATTTGTTGGAAAAATTACTTGTTCTCTGCTAAAACCTTGATAAAGCAAACTAGGATAAAGCATTTTAATGTAGATGCCCCTCAAATCTCAAGCCGAATGTTACGATTACAAAAAAAATTCCTTAAAAAATACATCATTTTATCAGGCTTTCTCTAAATAAAAGCAACAACAATTTTAATCAAAGTTTCCGAGTAAAAATGTATAAGCACAGTGTGCCATAACTTCATATCCGGAACAAATCTGATAAGGCTATTAATAAAACTCAATTTGCATATGTTCAGAGGAAAATATACCATGGCTTAGAAAATAAAAAACGATTTTACTTTTACCCTATTGCTACTGGTAGGACATATTTTATATCCGCCTGAATAGCGACCTTGTTAAAACCTGCCATAGTGGCCCAAGTAAGTGTGTTGCGCTCTGGGACCAGCCTGTGTATCGGGTCCCAACAAGCCGGCATAATTGTGTCGACTGCCGAGGGGTAATCATGTCTTGTCATTCAACATTCTATTGGACTCCACTCTACTACCATCAGGTGCAATGACGTCACTTTGTAGTGCCAAAAAAAAAAATTAGCCATTACATTCACATTGCCCTGGGCGCATAAAAAAAATTCTTGCATTTAAAAATTATCATTATTATTGCCGAAATAACAAATGCATTACAAAATGTAAAGGAATGAAAGTGCAGCTAAAAATAAAGGTGAAATGTGCGTTGAAATCACATCCACAGTGGCCTTTTCTGAAGTAATACACGCCTTTTGTACTCTATAATTATAAAAGGACGTGTAAACGTGCTCTTAGTTGCGTACCGTAGTTTTTAATAAACGATCCAAATCACCTTTTCTGCAAACCGTCGCGAAAATGGAACAATCAGGTCAAAGATTTTATGATATGCTTAAATTACTTATTTTGATTGGTTATTTCTCGGGAACGGATCAAAGATTGAGATTGGGATTGGTAATTGAAAACGACCGTTACATAATTAGATATTTATTGCAATGCGGAAATAAAGTAAATTTGTGTGTTTGTTTATATTCAAGTGTTATAATGGGTGGTCTTAGGCTGTGAAATTTGCGTAAACGATGCAAAAAACCTTATGTTTTTACAGAATTAGGCTGAGAAGCAGCCAGTGGAGGTCGGCTCAAGCTTTTCACCATATCAGGAACAGCCACTGTGACTTCGTTAATTAGCCAGTTCTGACGCTGACTACCTATTACTTTACTGAAACATGCTTAAGGTATTATAGTTTGATATATGTATAGGTAATATATATTTTTATTTTGTTCCTCATAACTATAACTTAATGTAAAATCTAAGTAGGTATCAGGTGCTAATTCTATGTTGTTGTTTTTTTGTTTATATTGTCTTCGTTTTTGTGATTTCAATGTTGTTTGTATTTAAAATGCTTGTCCTGTATACCTATTATTGTAGCGGCATTTAGCATGATACCACATTTATGTAGTATGGTAATCAAATTTATGTACGTTGCGTGGACGTTACGAAATAAATAAAAAAAAGTGCTTCACGATTGGTCAATAACTGACACTTTTGGACCGAAAGTGAAATTTGACCAATCAGAATTTGTTAGATCATAAATGACGTATTTAATTGGTTTATTCTTAGCATTGATCAGTAATAAGCGATTCTGATCCTTAATTCAAATCGGCTCTAAGTTTACCCGATATAAATGCATATTAAAATATAAAAAATCGCGTGTCATTTCTCCTATCTAACCTTACTGGCGATACCCAAGTAATGCGATATCCCGCAACAGTCACTGATTAACACAACAGGGGGACTAAATGAGATCGATGGTGAGGACGGCAAATGTTAAGCATGTTTCTGATTTGTTCTTTAATGCATTAGCTGTGTTTTTAGCAGGGGGTAAAAATGAATGGGTCACGTGATAATATTGTTGAGCTGATGGCGTCTGAAGTTAGTCTTATGGGTTCATGTATTCATATTAGAAGGGGATAAGACGCGTAGAGAGCGAGTAAAATTAGTGCTTTGGAGGATAATTATTGGCGGCATGTGTTAGTATTGCAATATTATTTGATAATAATATGTATTATATAATGCAGTTGAAGGCAAAACATTGGAAAAATTATTTATTATATTTGATAATAGCTTATCAAAATGTCTATTAAATCCTTACTGTTTAGAATTTAGAAACTTATCCTCCATAACAAAATTTAATATACACGCGTTCGACACGGCAAGCATTGTCAGGAGATTCCTCACTTTGGATCCCTCACCACTGGTGGCTTGGGCATTTAGCTTCGCCATCGGAGGGTGAATATTTTTTTTATATTTTTATATGCAAGATATATACAAAATGTAAAAACCAACTTTAAAAATAAAAAAATCTATTTCGACCTAACAAAAAAAATCCATAATATTTCACAAGCAAAACCGCGTCCATGCTTACAAATCAACCCTCCAAAAAGGACAGTATCCCGTGACAACTGGCAACGCGTTGAGTGCCGGCGTATCGATCAGCGTCAGAGTCCCAGGTCCCGGAGGGAGCGCCCTCAATAAGGGAGACAACCGGATGTTATGACCGAGGTTATGTCGACGGTATTGTATAAAACGATACCTTTTTGATGGGGTTTATGCATTTTATTTGGAAAAACGACTATTTATTTATAAATGGAGATAGAAATGGCGTCCAGATGTATGGTAAGGTGATGGTTGCGAATAAATTAAAAAATGGTTTATAAAACGATATTTTTGAACAGTTCTAGAGTTCTTGACCTACAATTCCAAAACTTGTATAAATTACAAAGATATCTGTGATATTTTATATTTACTTTCTAGAAATAATGATCTTGAATATTTTAAATTAACAATATTATGTAAAGCTTATGTAAAATTAAATTGACAGCCAAGTTGTAATAATTACTTTAAGTATTGTATTCGCTGAATTAATAAATTCTTTTTCATTTTCCATTATGCACATAAAAATTTTGCTTGTCAATATAATTGACAAAAGTTGATTTATTAGAAACCAATACGTACCAACTTTTTCACAAATAAAGAATTCATTCATTCAAATGGCACCATTTTGCTCGGGGTAATGGATTTTCTTTCTTCGGGTTTTTTTATTAGTGGAGTGGCGCCCAGATAGACTATCTACTAATGTTTAGAAATAAATTAATTATCCCTCGCTATAAGAATCAATTATACCGGATTATTAATTGGTGTTCCTAATGAGATAAAATCTCTCAGAAAAACACAAAAAAAAACATTACTAAGAAATATCGCAAAATAATTGGAAAACAGAGATTATATTGCTTCGTGCGTTTATCCTAATTAACATCAAATCAATTCCTAAATCGGACTCAGAACTTAAAACACCACTACCTAATGTTAAAAAACGACAACAAGGCAATGAGTAACACGCAGTAATTATTTAAATTTACGAATACCTGCAGAACTCGTCACAGTTTTTGCTGATGACCCGCATTTTTGTATGAATATAATTCCATCAGAAACAATCGAATGACTCCTGAAACCGTTTCGTACGTGACACCAACGCTTTTGTGTAAATAAACGAAAGATTCATCCACAATATGGGTAAGTGTGATCGTCATCGACGAAATGGTATCTGCACATTCTGTGATGCATATAATATAT
Source organism: Manduca sexta (assembly GCF_014839805.1). Lineage (NCBI taxonomy): Eukaryota > Metazoa > Arthropoda > Insecta > Lepidoptera > Sphingidae > Manduca > Manduca sexta. The sequence continues at coordinate 6,179,718 of NC_051127.1, forward strand.
ATATTTAAATGACCAGTGGACAAAGGAAAAGATGACCTAACGCACTTAGATCAAAGTTTGTATAAAATTATTGTATCCAAATTCCTGCGAATAAATCCTCGTTACAAAAAAAACAGTAAATGAGTAAATAAAAAAAAATATTATAGAGCACTTTATTAAATTCGGAGTTACTAACATAAAGACGGTTTCAGAATGTTTTCATGGATTTAATGTAATAGCCAATGTTATTTGGACGTCTTTAATTTAACTAAAAATCCTAATAGATAATGTTCTAATATAACCCAGAAGCTTCGTAGACAGAAACAAACTAGTGGGCAACAATGATGGGCAATATAGCGATTTCATCGACCGAAAGAAAGAAGTATTACGTGACAAATATTACATTTTCAAAAGATAATCTATACAGTAAAACATATGAGCCAGTGATCATGACGACTCCCAATTAATCTAGAAGACAGCGACAAAGAAAACGCTATCAAAATCAACTTATAATTCTATTGCTACTACGAAAGAATACACCGACATATACAACAGCACATGTCCACGAGGCCCGAAATAACGTTTTATGGTTAACAAACCGTTAAGATGTGAAATGGACGACCGTATCGTAGCCGTTTATGCGCCGAGGTTTATGCGCAGTCTACATCATATTTGCAAGATCGTTAGCCGATTTATTAAGGTTCCACCGAATTTTCTGCTTTATTATTGCTTTGAATGACGAGACGAGCTTGGCGTTCGCTTGATGGTAAGCGATACGACTGCCCATAAACGAGAGAATCCTACAACTTGAATTACAAAGTATTGTTTGGTATTTCATTGCGCTCGCCGTCCTGAGACATGAGATGTTAAGTCTTATTATGGCCAGTAGTTACACTGGCTACAATGTTCTTCAAATCGGAATATAACAGTGACTACACACTGCTGCTTGGTGGCAGAAATATACATTGCGATGGTACCTACCAAGGCGGACTCTCACACATGAGAGACCAACCACCAATTTCAGCATTTAATCAACCGTATAAAAGTACTGTTATGATCATTTTGGAAGAGTATTATAGCCAACGTAAATAATTGTTAGGCATTGAGAATCATGTTTTTTATTACAGCAATATGTTTTTTTTGAGTGCCTCGGTGACGTAGTTGTATCACTGCGACGCTGAGGTCTCTGGTTCGATTTACAGGTCGGGCAGCAAGATATTAGTTTTTCCTACTCAGTATCAGCCCTGAATTCGTGCTCGATATGGCGATAGGCCGCCCCCATCACATCATTGGACGAAATACTTGCGACGAAAACTGGGTGTACTAGTTGGGCCTCTGCCTATCCGTTTGAGCATAAACGGCGTGAGTTTATTATTACATATTACGTGTGTCCGAGGTATATTTTTATTTCACCCAAACCTTATTTTTCGAAAATTTCTTCAGTGTCAGAAATATGATAATTCTACTGTATTATCAGAGACCAATATAACAAGAACTCAAATAGGTTCATCACGCAGGAACTCAGAAAGCTTTATTTATGCACTCAATCTGGTCCCTCGGGCCTCCTATCTCCCTTGCCCTCTTTATACAGAATGTATCGTGAATAATACATTTCCCGAGGGATTGTTTTTAGTAAGATTTTCGAAGATCCTATTACAAAATACCATATATTTGATAGAAATGTCATAGTGACTGTATAAGAGTATTGTATTTATCTGCTGGTGGTAGGATATATTTTATATCCGCCCGAATAGCGACCGTACACAAGCCGTTAAAACCCACCATAGTGGCCCACGTAAGTGTGTCGCGTTCCGGGATCAGCCTGTGTATATCCAGTTCCAACAGGCCGGCATAATTTTGTCGACTGCCGAGGGGTAATCATCTCTCGTCAGTCCACATTCTATTGGACTCCACTCCACCTACCATCGGGTGCTGTGGAGTCACTTTAACGCGCTCGTAAAAAAAAAATGTAGTGCAAACCCCGACAACCTTGCTAGTTTAGATATATTGCATCCCGGTATTTTATTAACTCAGGAATTTTGATGCCGGCATAACAAGTAAGTCGGCATAGGCAATTTTGATGACGTCTGCCTACATGACACGGTGGTCACAATTATATTTAGATCAATACAAGTACAATACTAGCCAATCAATAATTTCAATACCGTGCCAAAACAACTCAGAAACACTGAACATTTCCGCAACCGGAAATCGAACACGGGTCGTCGTCACGCAGCGGTATTATTAAGCCGTACATGTATGCGCAAAGAACGCAATTCCAAAATTAGCCCGTCAAACGGCCGATGAATAAAACCCGAAGCGTTTCGGCGCTCACCCGCGTCGCACACCACTGAATCACGCGGTGCAATCTAATATAAATATATAAAACAGTTCCCTTTTCTGCCTGTCTGTATGTTATCGATCGTCTCAAAATCTACTGAACGGATTTTCATGAAATTTAGTATGGGGATACTTTAAGACCTTGGGAAGGTTATAGGCTACTTTTTATTCCGAGAAATATATGTAGAGCAGGACTTTCTATCCCGGAAAATTCCTTCACGTGGGCAAAGCCGCGAGCAAAAGCTATCTAATGTAAATATAAAAGTTTCAACATGTTTAGATGTTTTGAAACGAAACTGATGAATTTGGATAATGGGCACTCAACACAACCAGGCCGAGTTCTAGATTAACAATGACTCTAGGCTTTCTTCTATTGCATAAATATGGGCCTTTTATATTGGGAAAGTCCTTCAAGTAGGCAAAGCCGCAAGCAATACCTAGTAATATAAATGCAAAAAACTTTGGACAAGTCTGGAGGTTTTGTAACCTAAAAACTACTGAACAAATTTATATGATATATGTACAGGTAATAAAGTCTTTGAACTCTTAAGGGTATTATTTATCTCAGGAAAGTAAACGTATTCATTATACATAGATAGAATCACGCATTTTTTCTTTTTCAGAGGTAGGCAGTATTGTAACACAATTACATTTCCCCACCTCATTAGGTCTCATATAAGAGCTAGCCTATTGCTTTTTACGGGGAACTATTCTAGACTTCGGGCTATGCTGGGCCCTTATTCTGTATGATAGTGTAAACGCGTAACGCGGCCGTGTCATGTTATCTTAGAGAAATGTGCGTGTAATGGTATTCTGTAAGCCAAATTTCTATAGTCCTAAACATGCGTTGTGTTACGTGCTTGTTACGTACTGTTAAAATAACGTGCGGGATAGAGAATAAGGCCCCTGAGAAGAAAACTAAACTAATCAGGAACGCTTTATATCTGGTGTTTTACGCATGTTTAGCCACAAACATACACTACCATGATCTCTCCCGAGGCAATTCTCGTGCGCTTGGTCTCCACACCGAATGCACGCCCAATCCCATGCACGGAGGACATTCGTCGACGCCCTAGGCACACAGTTAAGTGAGTATACCTCATGGTTGCCAATTCACATTTAGGCCTATGAGGGCTCGCGAACAGCTCCTGGTCTTCTTCCCTCCTCCCAACCTAAGATTATCCTTCCCAGCTATCACCTCCAAACTTTCCTCCAGGGCCCTGCAGTCGCTAAGCCTTGGTTTCCAGTACCTCATTCGTAGGTTTCACCCGATATTGACTGGGTCCGATACTAAAAACCCTAGTATGATAAATAGTACCTAACTACACATTTCTAGGGCATAGCGTGCTTGCAGTTCGAGCGGATGGTGGTGCGGGCTCCGATGCTTTGCAAGGGCTTGTTACATGTTTATTTTTACATTCCGCAACTAGGTCATGTGAACTTAGCTTCTTACGTCGCCTTGCACCGCTAGTGTTGTAATCGTAAATGCAGTCGAGTTTTTGTGACATATGAAAGCTCTGGTTTATTTACCGACTTGCTCGCAACACCGCTCACTTAAAATATTTAAGTGAAATGTAATCGTAAAAATATGTAATTGTAAAATGTAGGTAGATATTGTAATGTTGACTTTTCGGACGACCAACATCTCAGTCCGCCCTGTGACCATGAAGGATGCAGTCTTCAAAACATCAGAAGAAAATTAAAATACAATAAACTCCGAAAACTACTCTTATTTCGATGTCAAACATTCGCGTAAACATAAGAACTCATAATGTAGTTCTATTTTCAATTTATACATAGACATATCACGGATTAACATATTAAAGGCAATTTCATATACCGGAAAACTAAACTTTGTTCGGGAAAGGCGCACGCGCAGCCGCGAGCAACATCTAATCAACAATAATTATGCGAACCTGGTGCTACGCCTCGATTAGATTAAAAAGATACGATACGAACGGAATAATTTCATTACGCACTTATTAAACACGTTTCGCTTCTACATTACTTTAATTTACATCTAGATAAGATTAGCAGATAAAAATGCAGTTATATTTTACGTATTATTTAGTGCTATGACGTAATCTGCGGACTAAAATCTTTTTTCTTATAAGTGCACAGCAGTGACCCTACTATACCTGATGGTAAGTGGAGTGGGGTCCAATAGAATGTCGACTGACGAGAGATGATTACCCATCGACAGTCGACAGAATTATGCTGGCCTGTTGGAGGATATGCACAGGCTGATTACGGAACGCGACACATTCACGTGGGCCACTATGGGAGTCTTGACACCTTGTGTACGTTGGACCTCGCTATCCGGGCGGATATAAAATATATCCTACCACCAGCCTGAGATTTCTACAGGAATTTTGGAGGTATGAGCTGCAGCAGCCGACATCACACTTCTACGCGACACAGTTATATCTATTAATACAGTCCTTAATATGTCTCATGTGCCATGTGACATATGGGCATAACCAATACAAAGTATTTTTCGAAAAATATAACCAACCGACGACACAGGTATCGAACTCAAGGCCTCACCGTTATCACAAATACCATTAGCGTCCACTGGACCATATAGATCTATTTAACGATCTATAAAGCAGTGATGTAAAAAGCTGCCAATAACCATGGCGGCGCGTGCGCATCGTAGCGTGTGATTGTCTTATCTCGTGTCTTCTGGACCATTATATTACGTGCCTTACTGTGTGAAAGTGTGCATATTTAAACTTTGATGATGTTTAACGGTAACTTTAATGTTTTCCTGAAAGAGATTACTGATACGTAGTATTTGGGTAGCAAGATTTCATTTCTCGAAGTAATATAATTTTTCTACAATATTAAGACTCAGTGGCGTAATTGTAATATGACTGCAGTGCCGAAGTCTCGGGTTCGATGCTCGGGTCGAGTAAAGATATTGTCTTTTTCTACTCAATTGTAGCCGAGAGTCTGGAATTAGTGTATGATACGGCGAATCCGCCCCTTATCATGTTAAGGAGGCATATATATTATTATAGAGAAGTTATATATTTATTTCTAATTTATTTATTTTTAATTAGGTTATTAAAAATTATTGCAGAATTAATATTGTAGTATAGAAATTATTTCTTCTTGGATAAGTGAAATCATTAAAAGTAACTGTACTTTGAAAGTCGAGTCAGAGTGGCTTAACAACGAGGAAACCTTTCGAAAAACTTTCATAAAAAAGGAAATATAAGTTTTTTTAAAGAGGATACATAAAAACTTTAGAACGTTATGGTTTCCGTAAACTTTTATTCTAATAAAATAAGGTGAGGTGTTTGTTTGAACACGTTAATCTCTGGCACTAGTGGTTCGAAATGAAAAATCGAGATGAAATTATAGATAGTTTGAGATCCTGAGAAGGATATTGGCTTCCTTCTATCCCGGGAAAATAGAAGTTTACGCTAAATTTAAACCAATTATTAGTCTTAAGGCTTGATTGTTTTCAAAATGATGTATTGCATTCAGTCGGTATATCATAGAAAAAATGATATATTCGAAAAACTTACAGGTACCATGAACAATATTAGATAATAACAAAATAAGGTCATTTAGAGCAAAGGTCTTTGGTGGCATAACTTTATATTACATGTTACAACCGACTGAGGCTCCAGGTTCTATAACACGGAACTTAACTGTGACCTAGCGAAGTTGATATGATACACCTCTGCCTACCCTCGAAAAGGGAACAACGCTTGATGCTCTACGCAAGTGGCAACCTATTAAAATATTCACAACAATAGCATTGCAATGATCGCTATGAGAATATTATGCGAGCAACATATGGTCTCAAGGTGACTCGTGATTAAATGACCATTTACAGCTTAGATAAAGCAATCTAGATATAATCCAGTCTAGACTCGAATATGGAACAGTCCTAATCCATAGTCACTACATAGTATAAAACAAAGTCGCTTTCTCTGTCCCTATGTCCGTTATGTATGCTTAAATCTTTAAATCTACGCAACGGATTTTGATGCGGTTTTTTTTAATAGATAGAGTGATTCAAGAGGAAAGTTTATATGTATAATAATAACATCCATTAAATAGTGGAGAAATACTGTTATTTTGTTATGTTATACCCGTGCGAAGCCAGAGCGGGCCGCTATGTTTTTATATACAACGTTCACAGTTTTTCTGTAGTATATTTAGTATCAGCATTGCACCCGTGCGAATCCGGGGCGGATCGCTAGTCTTACTTATAAACTTGTTTTAGCGTAAGAGGTGGTTAAGAATTGCTTAAATAACTGTCAAAAATATGATTCCTAGTTTAACCCTTATTAAGAGGCAAGATGGCGGGTTTTGACTTACAGCTGATCGGGTAAATTTGTGTTTTGTTAAGCACAGCTTTGCGAAATTTTTATAATACTGATAATGTCATAAAGAGGAATGTTTGTGAGTTTGTTCGTATTAATCTCAAGAACTACTGAACCGATTATGATTTTCTTTAACTAAGATGAAGCTACATTATCCTTGAGTGTTAAAGGCTACTTTTTATCCCGGAAGAACTTATATACGAAGGCGGAGACGCAGGCAAAAGCTAGTCGCATATAATCTCATTCACTTGAAAGTGAACCGGGTTGATTATAGCGACGATATAACCACGACGTTTATATTTTCGCTGTCTGATGACAACTTGCAACGCCGGCGTACACCAAGGGCCAATATATCCATAAGATATATGTATTTTTTTAATTATTAAGATGTTAAGTATTCATTCATAAATAATCTAGCTTTGTGTCAAAACAGTTTGTGTTCATCAATCAAAGTTTCTTACGAATACATTAGAGTTCAAAATTGCTTAAAACAAGCGGGACCAAGTCGCTCACTTGTTACTACCTATACTTTCTATAAAATATCTATGATCATGATTTATAAATATTTCTAAAATTTTTTCACTTAGTGTTAGTAAACAAAAAAATCTTACGAATACTAAGTTTAAAATTGCTTAAAACAAGCTGCCCTAGTGCGGCCAGTCATCTTACTAATACTTTCATAAAACTTTATTAAACGAAAAATAAAGGCCTAACATTACGACTCATAAACATTTTTATTTATTTTTTTACTTTCCCTACACAGTACACACAAATACTTCAATTAATTGCTCAACATTCAACCTACGTTCACAAAAACAGTACAATCAACATTCAACCCAAAGAGAATAATACGTTCACAAAATCATAATTCACAATACTCACACAAATATTTTACCCATGGTAAACTGCAATCCGTAACACGTGCGAGTCGCGCGTGAGTCACCGGTATAAATTCGTGATTGTAAACAATGGTAGCGGGGAGCGAATGAACGGTCAGTCGTGTGCGAGTGACGGTAGGCGACTGCCACCGTCCGCGATCGGCCGCGTCCACACCGCGAGTGCGGTCGATAAGACACGCGTTCGACTTTGTCATGGTAGGGGTTGCGATTTTATGTTTTTGGGGGAATGATTTCGGGGCATGAGTCCTTTGTTTTTGGGGGAATAGGTTGTTTTTTTTTTTCGAATAGTTGATAACGAAAAAATATAACACTAGGTTCATTTTTTTTACTAGTTACTGTTCGAAAATAAGTTGTGCGATTTTAATTATAATAATTAAAGAAAACATAGTAGTATAATGATTTCTTGTGATTTTGAATTTTTGACGTTGAAATAAAAAAAAAATCGGATTTTACTATGATTTCTCGAACGGCGAATACCTCAGTCTCCCTATGACCATGAAGGTTTCAAACTCTTCGAAACGTCGGGAAAAATTATAATATAACTAGCTTTTGCCCGCGGCTCCGCCCGCGTTATAAAGTTTTTCAGACTAAAGTTTTCCGTTATAAAAGTAGTAGTTTCCCGGGAGCCTATGTTCTTCCCGGGGTCTCAAACTGTCTCCATACCAAATTTCATCTTAATACGTTGGGTAGTTTTTGAGTTTAACACGTTCAGGCAGACAGATGCAGCGGGGAACTTTGTTTTATAATATATTTTTTAGAACTTTTTAAGTGAAACAATCCCGTCATACATTATTGTTGCATAACTTTAACCGTTTACGCAGCGCAGGCAACGGAAGCGCTCAAAACTCATAATTTTCCCCGTTTAAGCAACATGTTTCATTACTGCTCCGCTCCTATTGGTCATAGCGTGATGATATATAACTTTGAGCACTCCACAACAAAGGACTATTCAACACAAAAATAATTTTTCAGTTCGAATCGGTAGTTCCTGAGATTAGCCATTACTGCTCCGCTCCTACTGAATATAGCGTGATGATATATAGCCTATAGCACTCCACGAACAAAGGGCTATCCAACGCAAAAAGAATTTTTCAGTTTGGACCGGTAGTTCCTAAGATTAGCCGTTACTGCTCCGCTCCTATTGGGTATAGCGTGATGATATATAACCTATAGCACTCCACGAACAAAGAGCTATCCAACGCAAAAAGAATTTTTCAGTTTGGACCGGTAGTTCCTGAGATTAGCCATTACTGCCCCGCTCCTATTGGGTATAGCGTGATGATATATAGCCTATAGCACTCCACGAATAAAGGGCTATCCAACGCAAAAAGAATTTTTCAGTTTGGACCGGTAGTTCCTGAGATTAGCCATTACTGCCCCGCTCCTATTGAGTATAGCGTGATGATATATAGCCTATAGCACTCCAGGAACAAAGGGCTATCCAACGTAAAAAGAATTTTTCGGTTTGGACCGGTAGTTCCTGAGATTAGCGCGTTCAAACAAACAAACAAACAAACAAACTCTTCAGCTTTATATAATAGTATAGATATAATATAATAATAAATTATAAAAAACCGCGACAAAGTCCGAAAAATAGTTCCATTTCACAACATCGTACATGTAGTTTCATATTTTCTTACTATTCTATAATCAATAAATAAACGATCATAGAGTTAAACATGCTAAAAATATAATAAGAAAAGATCGCGGTACTGTTCAAGCTAACTTTTTTCTAATTCGGTAAGCATTAGGCATCGATAGTTCAGCACTTTTGTAATTTTAATTAAAATCGCATTCGCGGTACGGTATTCATATTTATAATATCGCTGCCTTTAAAGTATTACAAGGTTTCATGTTATATTTTTTACACAAATTGAATTATATTTTTCGAATAAATTTGTCTTATACATTAAAGAATTCTAATAAATAAAAATAAACATAGGACCTTGTAAAAGTAAGCCAGCTATAATAACTTGACGTAAATTAACAATATAATTCGTCCGACAAAAAAATCGCTCCACGCAGAATTGATCTCATTTGCCTTATTTGAAATAATATATTTTAGTCGATGAAAATAACAAGCAAATTTCAATTTACTTACATATTAGAAAGGACGTATGAAAATATGTAAATTACGTGAACAAAGCCTTATGTAAACATTTTTGGGTTTTTTTTTTTTAGTACAGACCCCACAGTCAACACCGGGGGGACAAGCGAATGGGATACTACGAACCCCCCGGCTTAACGACTGCGAGGCCCTGGAGGAAGAGAAGAAGAGGAGAAATATGGGGGAAAGAAGGGAGAAGGATGGGGAAGTAATAGGATGGGCGGAGAGGAAAGGGAGGTGAATTGTTCTACGAGTCCCTGTCAGACCCCCCATGTGAACTTGCAACCATGGGGGTGTAGGCATCACCTATAGTGTGCCTAGGTCCGCGACATAATGTCCCCCCGTGCATGGGCGTGCATTCGGTGTGGAGACCGAGCGCACAAGAAGTGCCTCGGGGGGGGGCACTATGTGGGGTTGTGTTAGCACATCTTCTTTCAGTGGTGAAAACTTTTAATCGTGTCGGAAATCGGAAATTCTATACTGCCAAAAAACCGCGGGTTTTATGGCAGTATAGAAAATAGTAAATAGATTTGGTTCTGCAGACCCAAACGGGCTGCCGAAATATTAGTAATTAAGGCAGGTCATGGTTCCTTCTGATAAGACACTAACACATAAAAACCTAAAATAAATTCTTCTTTTCAAATAACCCTTTTTTTATTGTATAATCTAAAGCGAGATAAAAAAGGATGTAAGAAACTTGATAATTTTAAGAGTGTGTAAGAGTTTTCAAAAAAATATTTTTACAGATTATAACATAAAAGATGCAAGTGAATAAATATTTTGTGCAACATGAGAATGCTAAGAAAATGGAGCAGTTCTTTAGTGTACAAATCATCATTATAAATCACTTTTATTTTAGATCTATTTATAAAGAAGCTGCACTGTGTTGTGGAAATGAAAGTGTGGAGATGTAAGGAAATATTTTAAAATATCTACATTAAATATATTTAAGATGTGGTGAATACTAAGAGAAAATTAGAGAAAAAATCTTAAAATTCACATCAGTTTAAAATTCAAAATTTAAACATTGCTTCATAAAAAGTAATATAAATTCATATACCAAATGCTTTACACCGAAACATTTAACATTATTACTATAACAATAATTAAAAACTGATTTTTATATGCATTAAATTAATATGAAATTCTAAAATACAATTATATTTTCATAGTCATATAATTTGTCAATTTTTCAAAGTTAATTGCCAATAGAGGAGTGAATTTCAAGATTTTTCACATACAAACACATAAGGAGAGAACCTGGTGTGAGGACGGTTGTACTTGCATTTTATATGTACTTTTGGCAATTCGTCGGGGGCTAGCTTAAACTTGAGCTCACAGTTCTCTTCCGGCTCCATCATTCTACCATAAGGAAAATATGCTTTATTGCTATGATTTTAATACTACTTTGTTACGTTTGAGTGTAATTTTTTTTTATTTTTTTTGTGCTTTTCAAGTGAGAATACAAGATGTGAAAAGGTGATAAGTAAATATTATTTTTAATTAAGGATTTATTTTATAATTTGTTAAATGTTACAGTGAATTAAATTTTTATAATAGAAGAAATTATAAGACTAATTAGTCTTCTTCACTATCTGCGTTATAAATAAGAGGAAAGGAAACATATGCGAACTTCTTAGGTTCCCAATATTTTTTCGGCTCAAAATAATCAGCCGCAAAGGAATGGGCTCAAGGAGTTAATGTTTAAAAGCGTATAAATATTGTCTACACATTGAAGCTGCATACAAATGCACCGCGTACTACACCAACATCCAGATCGATATCTTTATGCGGCATTATTTCACAAAAACTATTTTGTTTACGATGTGTCAAAATTGCGAATTTGTACATTATAGGTTATGTACTTACGATTAGATCCAGTTATGTTTCGCCGGTCGCTTTGGGAAGCAGTTAATTGCACAATTAATAATTTCACATTTCTAATTTTTAATATATTTAATAACTATTACTACTACTAAGCCAAAACTACAAGAATTTTGATAGATCCATTCCCATGTTTCAAATTTAGCACACGCACGCGCGTTTCATAGTTTCTTTTTGGGTGGGATCATTTTTATATTCTATTTACTACATTGAATTTTTTATAATTTTTGTAATTACTTAATAAAAAAACTATGAATCCGAAGTTATCTTATGTACTTTTAAATTTTACCGTTACTAATAATATTATTTTTGGTAGATACTTAAGTATTTGAACGCCACCATGAGCAAAAACTAAACGTGTTATATTAGGGTTAGTACACACTGAAAACAAAAAATATTGAGTTGTTTTTTTAATTGGTACTCTAAAATGAATTTTTAACACTAAAGAAAAAAATAATATTTACAGCGAAAGTCGTATCAAAAGAAACCCAACATGCTGTTACCAAATAAGAACAAAAAAAGACTATAAAGCACCTAAATATGTTTTATTTATTATACTATAACGAAAACTTTATTATTCCCAAGGCCCGTAATCGCAAACGTTACATAGCTAAGTACAAAGCAGTGATGTGATAATAAATGTTTTTCAGTATTTTTACAACAGCTTTCGCAGTACGTAGCCAAAGGGGTGCAATTATATTGACATACAACTCTACCTCAGTTAACATCAGATAAACAAAGTCAAAGTAAACTATGAAATTGCCGACACTATGCTTCCGCCGCACTATGCGTCCTCATATTATTGGTGTTAGAAGTTTACGTTATTAGCAGCATTACCACTTAATTTTCTTAAATCTGAACTAGGGCTTAAGTAGAGTTTGTGGGGAGTGATTCAAGGGCTTAGAATTAAGATGAGACCCTGGGTTAAAAGAAATGGGAACAAATAAAGTCCATTATAGAAACGAACCGTTTTTTATTACATTTCAAATACATTTACCTAAATTAGTTACAATTAGCGCATTAAAACTAAGCATAGTAGCTGAGGTTGGCCTTCTTCTTGGCTTGCACCTCGAGGATGGCGTCCATAAAGTCCTCATGGGTGACGGCGGTGGCGGAGCGGCGGAGGGCGATCATGCCCGCCTCCACGCACACTGCCTTGCATTGGGCGCCGTTGAAGTCGTCCGTGGAGCGAGACAACTCCTCGAAATTCACGTCAGGACTCACATTCATTTTTCTGAAATCATTTTTTAGTTAATTAATTTGTATTTACATATATTAACACGTTTTTGTTGTCACAATTTTGTTTAGGCTTGATATTAATTTGGTTTTTATAATAGGGTACCGGACTCATTTTTGTTCTTTACTTTATCAAATATTCACATAATATAAATTATAACACAGAAGGAATTTTTAAAATCCGGTAAAAAAATCAACAAATTATAAGTCTTTGAATTTCGGTGGAAGGGGTAATTAACAAGAAACAGAAAAGAGACGAAATATCCACATGTGACGTCATCGGGAATTACAACGCGTGCGAAAGAAAGAAATGAAGCGATATCCCCACATCGCGCCCACTTCTGCACATTACAATATTTTAAATATGAATTGCTCGCTCATTTTTTAACCAATTTTTATGCAGTTTTCACAGCAGTGCTTCTTTTTCGTATTATTAACCATTATATATAGAATAATGGACAAAATCAAGCATAGGCCGGTCCCCTATTTGATACTATGAGCAAATTTAAATTGTAATATTTTGAGCTTGATATTGTAGACTATGCTTAATGTTATATTTCTTTCATCACAAAACAAAATTTAGAAGTAATAAAAAAATTATGTTTTGATCTATGTGGTTCACAATTCATAGCTGTACATAACTTCCCAAATCGTCAAAATTATGAAATAACTAGCACACCTGGAGTGAATCTGCATGATCCTCGCTCTGGCCTCCTCATTGGGATGAGGGAACTCAATCTTCCTGTCCAGACGACCTGACCTGAGCAGGGCGGGGTCCAAAATATCTACTCTGTTGGTGGCAGCAATCACCTAGAAATAGAAAATTTGAGTTATGTCACATAACTGGTGTTCTTCATGACTTGAAGAACATGGTCCATGCAGGTGGATGGCATGAACAAGTGAATAAACAAGAAAGGCACAAGGTACATAAACATGTGTTTCTTTATCTAACAAACACACCAACCCAAAAACATATAACTTATTTGTTTCATACATCTCAAGATATTGATTTGAAACATAAATAATTCTATACAAAATAATTTTCCAATACACAAAAAAATTTGGATAATTATGGAAGACCGAGCAGGTAATAGTTACATTTAACTTAATATAGATGGCTGGCATGCTGTTCAATAAGCATATTAGAAAATAGAGACTACATCAAAAAATGTGGTGATTCCAATTAAGTCTATGAATATTGCAAACAAATGTTTAACTGCCACCCATCAATATTTATACTTTTTTCCAAGTATTCATTACATGACCTTTAACTAAAGAAAAAACATAAAAGCATTAGTCTAATATCTTAATGGTTACCTTAATATCAGCCGTGGAGCTGAACCCGTCAAGCTGGTTGAGCAGCTCCAACATAGTACGCTGCACCTCACGATCACCGGCCTTCTCAGAGTCAAATCGCTTGGTTCCGATAGCGTCCAACTCGTCTATGAAGATGATCGCAGGCGCCTTCTCTTTGGCGAGGGCGAAAGCGTCACGTACGAGTTTGGCACCATCACCTGATGAAGAGACATGGTTAGATAAAGTTCAAATACTATATGGATGGTTGAAAGGCTTAAGTGCATTTTTTTTGTGACACTAAGTTACATACATATTTATAATCAATACATTCTTTGTTTTATTTAAATTAGTTAAAATTTTTGGAAAAAAAATTTAAAAAAGAAACGCTTCATTTTATTAGCCTTTCAACCGTCAATGTGTATATGGTAGTCAACAGTAGCGAAGGGTACATATAATTTGATTCCTACCAGCTTCCCTTTCGTAATTTATATATCTTATTATTATACAAAAGATTTTCAGACTGCATTTATGTCTCGTGCAGTGTGATATAATTGTCTTTACTAGAATCAGTTAGACCTTATTTATTTATGTACATATTTAATCAGTTAATTATTTTATTCTAAAAATGTATGCGAGCACCGGTACAAATAACATATTTTATATGGTGTCTACAAAATTTATATTCATATTTAAACAAATAGAAAAATGTAACCACGGTAATTATTATGGGCTTTTGCTTTCAATTATGTCATGTAGTAGAGACTTAAATACTTGCTTTTAGCTACAGTTCTGGTGTTTCTGAGTATTATAATGCCGTCAAAGATTCATCCTTCAAATTATGGTATGCCAACCAGGTTACCAGTTATGAAAATTAACATAATTCCTTGAAACATGATTTTGCATGAACCCTCCATTGAAATGGTATAAGGGCAGTATTTATCGAGAAAATTTGCTTATTTACCAATAAACATCTGCACAAGCTGTGGACCAGCCAGCTTCAAGAAGGTAGACTTGGTCTGAGCAGCACAAGCCCTGGCCAGCAGGGTCTTGCCCGTGCCAGGCGGTCCGTATAACAGCACTCCCTTGGGGGGGTGAATGCCTAGGTTCACAAACTTCTCCTTGTGTGTCATTGGAAGTACCACCGCTTCAATCAGCTCCTGAAATCATAATTTGGCTGTTACGTATATGTTGGTAAAGACAGATATTGCTTTTTGTTTGTGATTTTGGATTATTTTACACAAGACAGGATATAATTGAGTAAATAGAATAAAAGATTCTGAGACAAATATCCTCACTTATTAGATGGCAGCTAAAGGTGTTTAAAGCAAGGTTTAATAGAAAGGATAGAAGCAATAGATTTCTTTCTGTTCATAACCTCAGCTTATACACAGATAACACTGTCAACATACAAAACAACAAAGAAAATTTTAGAACACTTATTACTTTCATCTAACACTAGTGAATGACTGGAAAAAATTGAATTCCATCCTTGAACATATTTTAAAACTAACCTGGATTTGCTTGTCCAAGCCTCCAATATCAGAATACTGCTCTGTGGGCCTTTCATCCACTTCCATGGCCTTCACCCTCGCATCATACTCAGCCGGCAGCGTCTCCAGGATCAAGTAAGAGTCCTTGTTAACGCCCACCAAGTCGCCAGGTTTCAGTTTGTCTGCATCTACTAGCCCTATGACTGGCAAAAAGTATGTCTGTCTTGTAGAAGTCTTGATTACTGCGCACTTGCCTTTCCTCTGCGAGTCAAGATCCACAACAGCGCCGTCTTCCTCTTCTTCCTGAGGGTCGACGTCCAATAATTCAATGACGTTGGACACTAAGTATGGCAGTGTTTTGTTGACCTTAATCTTTTCAGTGTTCTCCTTTATTTTGTCGTTTTGTGCTTGCAGCTCGTGTGAGATCCTCATGACTTCGCTCTTCATGATTTTGATCTCATTGTCCAAGAGTCTGGTGCGGCTTACGATTTCATCTGTTGGCATCCGAAGCACTTCTTCACTCAGAGCCTCCTCTTCATCTTGGCCCCAGATAGACTTGTCTTCCAAAGTTGTAGTCATTTTGGTAATAAGTAGTTGATATTTGGAAAGATTTCTAACTTTATTTATTTATAAAAAGATTTCAAACAAAATTGTGTTTCTTCACCAAAATGAATTGTCATTCCGGATTGGGGTGGCCAGTTTTTATCTATAGTGGCAAGTTTTATAGGTGAGTAGTACATAAGTTATAACATATTTTAAAAAAGATCATAATATAATTTAGCAAATTTAAATATATTTAAGGTAAATTACCATATTTATAACAATTTAATTTTGTATCTAACTGATAATAAAAATAAAACGCCCTATTTCGAAAAAAACTTTCAGCCGAATATTATCAATAAGGTTTTTACGCAAGTTTTATTCATCCAGATAAATAATTCTATTGAACGATTTTAAAATCTTACATAAAAACTGCAAAAATATAAAAACGATTAGCTAAGCAATATCCCCACAAGAAGTCTTGAACCAATGCAACGTCAAGAACGAAAAAAATATTCATTCAACCAGGAGGCGCGCCTGACGCACACGGATTGACACTTGAGTCTGACATTTCACAATTTTGGGGAATTTCGAATTTACACGTACAGAAATCGTGTTTTATAGTTTATTAAAACCCTTTTTTGCTTGTAAACTCAGTGCCTAAGTATTTTATTGGTACCATGGCTTTCTCGATGTTTCTCCGTAATCAAGGTAAATATTTTTTTAATGTTTTTGTTATTACATAATGCATGTTGTAAAAACCAATTAAAATCTGTAGATTGTATTTTATTGTTCACTTTTGCACGAATGACCGTATACAATAATATTTTGTAGCAAATAGAATATGTTTTGCAAAAAATAATTTGCGTTATAGGTTATTTTGCAAGGAATTTGCATTTGCGAATTTTTGGCATAAGTTGTGTCAACACCCAAATATTGACAGGCATAAATAGTTATAAAATCCATTTATAATTACTTTAAAGTGAATGTTGGTGAATAATATGTTTTTATTTACAATAATGCCAAATAAATAAAAAAAAATAGTAATTGTATTTAATTAAGAAACTACTAAATGACAGATTTTTAAAGGTTATATTATTATTTATTTCTCTCGAATAAAAGACTGATTGACCACATTTCTTCTTTTTATCAATGTTCATTAAAATGAGATTTTTTTCTTCTGTTGTAGGACTTTAGTACTTAATTATTAAGGATTGTATTCAATCCTGTTTATTTTAATAATTTTATTTTTATAAAGTTATTAATTATAACAACATCTACTCAATGATTAATTAATTTACTTTTAATTATTTCTCACTGTGGTGTCCATTTGTTAAGCTTGTCTTTATTGAATTGTAGATAAAAGAACTATTGTCCATTCACATTATTTATGGAGAGGCACTTTTGTGTACAAAGGATGTTTGTTTGTTTCATATACAATATTATTTATATATTTGTGAATGGTAACATCAATAAAGATAAAAAAGAAACATAAAATAACAATAAAAAAATTCCATTTATTCACATTCAAGAGTAAAATATAATAATATTTCATGTGATAATAACATTTATAAAGGAAATAATTTCCTTCATAGTTTTTATAAAATTTATTTTATTTTATTGAGGCAAAGAAAATATACAGCATTATATACATAAATTGTTTAATACATACCAAAAAAAAATATTACATTTAAACTACCTTTATTTATCAAATTGGCTATTCTAAAATCATAAAAGTTTAATTAAAAACTGTGATAAGAATAAGTGGAAAATAACACAAAATTCTGGTAATTTCCCATGACATTAGTACATTTCCACAAAATGTCATTAGCATCAAAACTTTAGGCAATTTAAATTCTTTTACTATCTGTAATGACCCAACTGGTTTTATTATGCACCATGAGTACATTAATTAGGGTTGTCACTTGTTATGCATTGATTATAATTTTTTGGTATCAGGGTTGTCAGAGATTTTTAAATATTTTTTTTCAGTGACAATAAATAATGATTTATGTAAAGAAATTAGTTTTCTTTATAAACATGTTGAAATTACTATGTACTTACAGTTGTTTAAACATTGCACAAGAATTTTAGGCTGTTACTTTAGAAAGGTTGTAAAGCAATATAGACCCTTTGTTTTCGTAAATAGCGCACATTATGCTATGTCGCTAGGTAAACACAACTATTGAGTATTTACGTAAGAGATTGCGGTCTCGATTCTTATAGAATGATCGTAGTATTTTTTGTTTACATAACAGAACAAAGACGATAGATTTTGATGGTATTTAAACCATAAATATATTTAAAATGCCAAAAACTATTAGCTTCCTATAAGCTCTTCCAAAACCACGTGGCGGCTGCCCGTATGATATAATATCACCGCCGCTTGCCGCCACATTGTGCTTGTTGCGAAATCATTACGATCATAAGAAATATCTGTTGGTCGACGTTATATTTAAACTGTAACGTTCCAATACAGTATCGGTTGACGAGAGATCATTATCTCAAAAGCGGGCCTTGGATTTCTGGCGACTTTCTGAAGGTCCTACGATTTTTTTTGTTGGTAAAAGCATTATGTCGATGAGGTTTTAGCCAAAGCCTGTAGCGTCTCCTTAGTCACTCAGCGCCCCGTTAAGAAATGGCGCTTTCCGTGACAGCCTGGTCCGCTCCTTCACAAAGCCGTTACTGATTATCCCTCGGCAGACACAATGCCGGCCTGTTGATTGTTATTAGTTCACCTATACTCTAGAGTTAGCAGAGGCCGATAGAGATCTGAGGTAATGGCTTAACCTATAGCCTCGAATGCTTTGGCGAAGGCTGGCAGGCTTTTAGTGGGTACGGCATGTATAGCGTGCTGGTAATCGCGACATACCAGCATCGCTCCTCGGAATGACGTGGGATATTTAAAAAAGAAAGATTTATTACGGACATAATTTTAAATAACACTCTTACTTATAAAAAATTCGCAAAGCTATGCTTAGATAAAACACAAATTTACTCGATCAGCTGTAAGTCAAAACCCGCCATCTTGCCTCTTAATAAGGTTTAAACTAGGAACCGCTGATGTTTTTGACAGCTATTTAAGCAATTCTTAACCACCTTACGCTAAAACAAGTTTATAAGTAATATTGTAAGTATACACAAAAACCAGCAGAGGCGATAAAGAGATTTCCCAACGATAAAATACCCCGCAGTTGTATATAAGTTGGTTGTTTTGTTCCAGCGTGCACGAGCCGCATATTCACCCAGCAGGTGATGCGGCTGGCGACGCAGCCTGCGCTTGCGCACCGCACCGTCGCCTCCACGCTGCCCGTCAGGTCGCTCGCCATCAAAGACGCCAAACTGACGCCGATACTAAATGCTGTAAGTTAAGAATTATATACAACACTCCCAAACATAGAGCTGATTTTTTAGTATGAACATTTTTCCCCATAGTACCGTTTGTCATGAGAAATAGGACCAGATTTCTGGGGCCTTATGCCTCTCGTTATTTTGATAGCAACAAGCATGTAACGTATCGCGTCGCGTTTAATACAGTTGGCATACATAATACCATTCCACGCTAATTTCACGAAGATAACGTAACACGGCCGCCTTAGAGTTTACACTGTCATTGAGAAAAAGGCCCCTGGTAGTTCAAGATCGACAGGAGCACACAGTTTTGTGGCATCGAGCACTGAAGCTTACAGGGTACCTGGGTACACTAAACTGTCTTGAACCTGCAATAAACTACACTACAAATACAAAGGAAGGATTTGAAACGACTGACCAAATCTATAGTCTTTTGAAATGTTAATACTCGGAGGTGAGACGAAGATAACCATAATTATAATAACGAAATTTCGCTGGTGGTAGGATATATTTTATATCCGCCCGAATACCGACCATTGTAAACAAGGTGTTAAAACCCGCCATAGTGGCCCACGTAAGTGTGTCGCGTTCCGGGATCAGCCTGTGTATACCCGGTTCCAACAGGCCGGCATAATAAACCGACTGTCGAGGGGTAATCATCTCTCGTCAGTCGACATTCTATTGGACCCCACTCCACTTACCATCAGGTACATAGGGGTCATAGTTCAGACAAACATTTCATTTCGGACCGAGCACGCGGAGTTACGAACATACATACGCATTTGCAATAATTGTTCCCCAATACCTTCAAACAAACCGCGTCACTCAAGGAAAATAATAAGTTGGATTATTGACTTGTTGACTATTCTTTAGTTAAGTTCGTAAGCAAATAATTCCGTGGCGCGATTGTCTCCTTTATTTCGAATATCAATTTGTTAATGCAGAGTTTTCTCTCAACAAAACTCTTAACTAGCAAAGGAATTTGATTTTCGAATATGGTTCAACGACTCCAGGTTTCTTACACCAAGGGCCGGTTTGAGGGCCTATCGTAAAAACGCCTAATTAAGGCCTCTTTTTTGATAAAACGTCATGTCGCGTTAAGTGACGGAGCACTCAGGAACCCGTTTTGGAATCGTCACTCGAAACGATTCTCTTCACAGGCGGGATCAAAAATCCCGACATTAATGCTGATCTATATCTTCGTTAATTTATTAACACTGTTTGTTTTTATGTGGGTAGGAATTGGAAGGTATTGTAGGTGTTTGAAAATGATTCTTATTGTAGGGGAGTAGGATGTGTTTTGTGTTAATCTGTGCAATGATATATTTTGTGTTTTTGGATTTGTATTTGCGCTGCTCGGTCTAACGTATCGTTGTCTTTTTTATAAGCTATCTGATATCTACCTGACTTTTTTTTTTAAATAAACTTTTAACCTTCTTCAATAACCACATATGCATTTCTTGACGAACAGAGTGGTAAGAGCATAGAACAAGCTTCCACAGAATGTGGTTGCAGCAGAAAATGTGAACGGGTTTAAAAATAAATTTGACAAATATTTTGCTGGGAAGTGAAAACGGAATCGAGAATTGCAGGATACAGACGTATCAGTTAAATAAACTGCCTGCTTGATAACAAATATGGCACGTTAAAGTTCGCAATATTAGTAATATTAATAACATTAAATAGTTCTGTGTTAATTTGTACTTGTCTTGGAAAGCTGAGATATAAGATTTACATGTTAGTAAAATTTTAAATGGATCATAATACATGGTTCCTACTTTACTTATATTTTGGGATTATTGGAAATATTATCTAAAAGACTTAGAAATATGATTTAAAAAAATATATATTATGCCCTATATTTACACTGTCTCATTGCTCGACACAGCCTCCTTTACTACTAAGACGGATTAGGTCTTAGTCTATCACGCTGGCCTAGTGCGGGCAGAATTTACATATCTTTGCAATTATTATCGAGAACTACAAAAAAGTAAGAGATGCCAAGGGCACCCTTGGGTTTTGAACCTGTAGAGATTCGATTCGGCAGTCCGTTCCACTTCCAACTAAGCTATTGCCGCGTTTTAAAGTTAATGATAAATAGCCCAAAACACACACGTAACATCAAAAAGTCCGATATACATGTTCTGGATTTGCCATCGAACTCGCTACCACTTTATTAGCAATTCGTTTCACACGCCCTACACTAGACACATTTTTTTTATTGTTTTAAATGAAGAGACTAGCTTGCCGTTCGCCTGATGGTAAGCTATGGCAGTATAAACAACAGTGACTACACACTGCTGCTTGGCGGCAGAAATAGACATTGCGGTGGTACCTATCCAGGCGGACTCTCACATATGAGAGACATACCCCCAGTAAACATACATAGACATTACAGTTATAGAAGTAATCGTGGCAAGCTTTTTTGTTACAAAACCTCTCATGTCCAACGAAAACCTACACCTTACATAATATCACTTTGGAACAAAAAACGAGTTAATCACGCAGGTTGCATTAGTTGAGACGTAACAAAAAACACGACGTTTGAGTGACATGGAAGGGATAGATGTTAGAAAAAGTTGCGGGGATAGGGCCAAGCTAACCAACTTTATCTATACGTATTATAAAACAAAATCTCCTTTTCTGTCTGTATGTTATCGATTTTCTCAAAATCTATTGAACGGATTTTTATGAAATTTGGTATGGAGATAGTGTAAGACTCTGGAAAGATTATACGCTTTCTATCTCGGGAAAATATATAGTGCGATTTTCATCCCGGAAAACTTCTTCATGCGGATGAAGCCGCGAGCAAAAGTTAGTATAAAATATTTACAAGGTCTATCATTTACATTAGCTGGCTTCTGTATAGTATTTGTGTTTACGTTTTTTAGTGAAGTGCTATTCAGTGCGCTTCTTATGTCTTCCTACGCAACACATTATTTTGACACTTTAACAAGCATGTAATGCACCATGGCGTTTGTCATTGGAAATTGACATACAGAATATGATTCCACGCTAATTTCACGAATATAACGTAACACGGCCGTGTTTCGAGTTTAAAGTCGTAGAGAATAAGGCCTTTGATAGAATCTCGACTGTTGGAATATCATTATGCCATGTCAACACATTTATGCTTGTTTGAAACCTGACACAGGCTGATTATGAAAGGCAGAACACTTCGTGACTATGTCGGGTATGGTGGTCGCTATCGGGGTTGGCTGATTCCGAAGGGCAGAATTTTTCCTGAGTCATTATGATGAGTTTTACATCTCGTGTATGGTGGTCGCTATCGGAGTCAAATATTTTACCACCAACTAACTGGCGTTGAACGATCTATGGTTATTTTGATGCCCTTTTGTAAGCCAGTATAATAACCACCAAACAACGTGAACACACTACAGCGTGGTGGGCGACGCCTAGGCGCGTTAGTGTCGCTTAAAAAAAATCCACCACGTGACAGTGTGCAGTGGCGTAGCTAGGCGTGGGTGAAGTCGGCCCTTACCCAGGGCTTCGTACTTAAAAGGGCCTCGCGAGGCCTCTTTAAGCGCGATTTTTCAAATCTATATCCTATTCAATATTCACCCACCGCACATTTATATTTCTTCACATCATAAATAGGTATGTCGTGTGAAAGCATGTTTGGTAAGATAAATTCATTGGATAGATCTTGGGAACGAAAGAAAAGGGGACTCGTTGATGTGACTTCACCCACGTCTATATTCTCTATAGGAATTTCGAGGGTGTGTGAAGTCTACCAATCCGCACTAGGCCAGCGTGGTGGACTATGGCCTAATCCCTCTCAGTAGTAGATGAAGTCCGTGCCCAACAGTCGGACAGTATACAATACAGGGCTGATATTATTATTTATTATTACACCACTGACAGTGTGCTCAACTTATTTGCCGGCTATAACAAATCTGTATAATATTATGAGCAGGTGCGTTCCCTCCGCTCGAGCGCCGTGCGCATGTCCGCTGAGAAGGGCCACGACCACTCCAAGCTGTGGGTGGTAGAGAGGGCCGTCTCCGCAGCGCTGATACCGCTCATACCGATCGCTCTGCTCATCCCGAACAAGCTGTTCGACTCGCTGATGGCGATACTCATCACGGCGCATTCGTTCTGGTGAGTTTATACACATATAAATACACACATTCACACATACATACATACATACAAACATACAAACGGATACACCGGCGTGTAATATAGATTCCACACATAGCTACACTGCCGTGCTAAGCTCAAAAGCGTTATCTCAAAATCTTGATTTGTATGTTGTCAGATAGTTTAAGAAATACTCATTCAATGAACTTACCTTTATAAGGGTATCTTGTTTAGAACTTGTTAAAAAAAAAAACCATAAAGAATTTCTCTGCCTCAGTTCTTACATACAACACTATAAAACTATTACAAAACTTCGATTATCTCGAAATAAGTTTTCCCTGACATACCGCTTTTGCACTTAGCACGGCAGTATTGCTGAAATAAGTTTTGATAAACATAATAATATGCATAAATTTTTCGCCAACAACGAACAATGCCATTGCCATATGCACAAACAACTATTGAAATCAACTAACGATCCAATTGTAATCTTCGTTCCAATTTCGAAAATAAACCAATCAAAATAAGTCTTTGTTATCGTGTCAATCTTTGTTTTGATTGGTCCATTTTTGCGATAGATTAAAAAAGCGATTGGGATCGTTTATTGAAAATGGCGGTTATTGTATTTTTAAATGGTAAAATACTTTTGTGGTACGGAATCGAACCACGAACCTCACGGTTTACAACCCAAGCTCACTGCCACTAAACAAACACGGTGCCTTATCTTTATTAGTACTAACATGTTTATTTATTAAAGTGTTTTTGGATGTTATCTGTTATTGGTTTGATTCGAATGGAAAATGTATGCAGGTTTCGAAAGTTGAATGGAATGTTTTTAAAAGTGTTTTTATCAGTGTCTCGTAAATCTATGTCTTTATCGAATCAACAGGAAATAGCTGTATGCAAGTAAACTTGTAAACTAAATAAGGTATTTTAAATAAAAACATATTAGGGGCGTCAGTTATACTTCACGTTATTTTGATAATGCGTAACAATAATGATTTCTTATGTTTACGCGAATGTTAGACATTGAAATGAAACTATTTTTCGGTTTCTATCGCGGTTTTTATATTATTATTTTCTGCCGACGTTTCGAAGACAACAGCCTTCGTGGTCATGGGGCGGACTCCAGTCTGCCTGTAAAATAGTTTTATTTCACGCAAGTAACATTTAACAAGTACGTAACGTACGGCATCACGTTTAAGACAATAGAAATTGGTAATGAGAATATCATTCCACGTTAATTTCACGAAGATAACGCAGCACGGCTTGTTTTGAGTTTAGCCATTTCTTTACATATTATAAAAAAAAGGCGCCGGCCAAGTCTGTCTGTTTGAACGAAATAAACTTGGTTGGGAAATTGTTATGAAGATAGTTTGAGGCCCGGGAAAATATATAGTAGGCTTTTATCCCAGAAAAACTTTTAAACGCAGGCGAAGTTGCAAGCAAAAGCTAGTAAAATGATTTAGTAAATACGCAATAACGAATTATGGAATACTGAGGCAAATACTACGCATTGTGACCTAAACCGTCCTCTCCCACCAATCCCACTTAATCCTATCCCACATCCCATCCAGGGGTCTCGAAGCAATGGTGGTGGAATACGTGAGGATCCTACTCTTCGGCCCTATGATCCCGAAGGTTGCGATGGGAGTGGTGTACACCGTGACCGCTACCACGCTGGGCGGGCTGTTCTACCTGATCTTCAACGATATCGGCATGGCCAGGGGCTTCTGGAGGATCTGGAGGAACATGAAGAAGCCCAAGTGTTCCAAATAGGTTATTTGTTGTGTGATTTACGAAATTAATAATCGAGTATACTGATAGCTATGGGCCAAATAGAACGAAGTTTATCGCAAAATCTGCACTTATTGTGATCCGTTAATTTGCAGGATCGATCTTAAAATAGCTATATTGTTTATTAATTTCATCCGTTAATAGGTTTTGTATGAAAGACGACGAAAGTACTCGCTGAACATTTGCCTCGCGCGGCAGCTTCGCTTCGACAATCACAAGGAGTGCGGCTGCAATGTAATCCTCATCAGAATCAGGCTCATGACAATCCATCATCCATGAATTAATAACACCAATTCTATATTCCAGGGGCCTTGAGGCGATAGCAGTAGACTACGTTCGGGCAAGCTTATTCGGTCCCGTCATCCCAAAAATTGCCATCGGTCTGGTGTACCTCCTTTCTTTCGCGACCCTCGGCGGCCTCTTCTACATCATCACTCACGACATCGGCCTCGCAAACTCCATCAGACAGTTCTGGTCCGTCAAGTCCGAACAGAAAGCGTAAACGATTATGGTTTAGGTCACATTCTTAGAATAATCTGGTTGTAAGGGTTGATTTCGAAAAGTATGGCCAAAAGGCTTTAAAGTTTGTGATATGTTTGAGAAATTAAAACGTATGGCGGCGTAGAGGGTGTATGGGGGGGAATGACGCACGCAAAGCGTACGTAGATGTTGCTCGGTGCTTCACGAATGGATGTGTGAGGCTGTCTCGTGGGGAATGGCCTCGCTGGAGACAACGCGAGGCACCCAAATGGTCTAGAAATTGCCTCGCGAGGCTTGTTTCGACACATCTAGTTACACAGTAGAGTGAACGCCACCGCCCGAGCGCCGCCATATTCCAATCTGACATACGTTACCGAAATGCTTTATTAGATAAAAATTATATTATATAGATAGTGTGACCAATCTGTAATCAAAATATCAAAATTCAGAGTATATGGAGTACTTAAGGGTTGCAAAGCACAATAAAGTTGACATTTGGTATCACAAAAAGTATTAAATAGTTTTTGTTGTTTTTAAAACGCCGTTTCGTATCGTTCATTATAACTGCTGTGAGCGTACATGTATGAAATTTGTGGTTAATTTATTATTAGAAATAAACAGTTGATATGTTAAATATTTGTGTTGTTTATTTTTATCCCCTGATTTTTATCTTATTTTTTGAATGAAGCCGCTACAAATCAAAAATGTATATCTAACGTTCTTCTCATAGACGGAACCGTCAAAGCTAATTTTAATAAATAATTATTAAAAATGCAGATAACACGATATACGATTATATAAAGCTGAGTCATTGACGTATATTCTATAGACACGAACGTCCATATAAACTATTTGCTCAAAATCTGAACTAAAATGGCAGCCATAACGTCACTGTTGTAGCCTGTTTATTCACTTGAACAACAAATAATTTTACTTATTAGATTAATATTTTTTGTTTAAATCCAATTTCACACTTAGACTCGAGTTCTTATATCATAAACGCCACTCCTTACACAATCACAAGCTGTAAATATTGATCATACTAAAGTCATTTTGAATGGATTGCAGCTCAAATCAGTTGAACACAGTGAATGTTCGGAACGCCAAATCTCGTACGTACTACATATTATATCGATGAAGATGAATAGTTTGTTTGAACGTGTTAATCTCAAGAACTAGTAAACCGATTTTAAACTCTATTTCACTAATAGGAAGCTACATTGTTACCGTGTGCTATAGGCAACTTTTTATTCTGGAAAATTTCACGCAGGTGGAGCCGCAGACAACAGCAAGTTACATGTAAACAAAATTTTTAAGCATTTACAATGCGTATAATAAAAATAAAAAATTTAAAATATTCATTTATTCAACAATAAATATTATTTACATAACATTCTCTTCATATTCACATACAATTGTCATTCGTTATGTCTTTACGTTTATCATAAAAATATAATACTTTGTGAAAATAGAGACGTTAACTAATCTAGTATATAAAAGATTTGTGCTGTTCGGATTTTACCAAGCAAGGAATCTTGGTTAATATGCCTTGTAGAAAAAGTATTTTAGGACCCAGCCCCATCACATTCTGAGCAGCACGATACAAATATATAAGGTCAGAGGGAGCAAGCACGCCGACGGGGTAAGTGCACCTGCCCTAAAAAAATCTAAAACTATTGATGTTATACAATTACAGCAATCTTATATCTGTGCTACTAACTGAAATACAGATCCACTAAAAACATAAATGGTTCTGTTCATTTTAATACGATTTATTCGCCATCTTATTTCAAGTGTCATTTAGACCTGTAAACAGAGATGACCCCGTGAGAGATAACATCAAATCAAATCGTCTGATTTCCTTGAATGGCCATGGCATTGTCGCAAAATACCAAATATGTTTAAATTAACAAAATTACATTCTTAAGTCAGCATAAATAGAAATTATTTTGCATTAAATCCAGCTATCAAAATTTTAGGGCGCACTTTCCCCGACTGACCTTAACCTGACCAGGAAAATCTGGCTATGTTGTACAACATGGAACTTATTTCTCATAATAGCAACGTTAATTTTTAAAAAGGAATTCATTCGCTATGCCTCTCTCTGATTGGTTATACTTGAGTACTCATTTGTCCCTCTGTCTATGGAGCAATATAAAGTGATAACATTGTTAATGGCTAAAATATATATTTTATAAAATCGAAAATAATTATAGTAATTGCTAACAGTAATATTCATTTGGCGTCGTTTATTAAATAATTAAGTAAGTGCAACCCTGTTATGTATTCAGTTTAGGGTTAACAAAAAAAAAAAATGCTATTGTTATAATAAAAAAAAATGGGAGCAAAGGTCCAAATGGAATATGTAACATTTTGTACAAAATCAATCCGTTAGCAAAAAATAATCCCAATACACTAGTCAAAGAGGTGTATCCTTGTTTTTCGCATCTAAATTACTTTTCCGCTACTGTTTTTATTTTTTTATCAATCAACGAAGTTTTACAGTAGCTTATACTGCAATATTTAAATAATAATATTATTTTTCTGTCCCAATAAAATGAAAATACTGAGATATAACGTAATTATATATGTTTTTTAACATAAATTAACGACTATTTTAGGGTATCAAAGATTTTCAAGATTCCTAAATAAATATTCGCCGTTCCAAGTTTCTTCGATATTTTAATATTGTGACATAGAACACTTTAGTACCAAGCTGGTATTCTCAAATAATATAGTGAAACAGCACAAACGACACATTAAAATAATTGTCGACGCTTTTATACAAAATATACAACTTGGTAAAGTCATGCGATAATGTTTTCCTACATTATTATTGATAAAACTAAGTTAAATTTGCCAATTTGTGCACTAAATACAATATATAGGACTGCCAACATTATTCCAATAACATATTGCGATATTTTACAAGTATAGTAGTAAAAACATAAGCTTCAATAATTACAATTAATTGTCTCTGTATACTCAAAATTTTATTCGTAAAGTATAATGTAACGAAACTACCATTAGATTTGTTGATAAAGGGGCTTTGCGTATTTTTATCTTCCAAGAAACCTTAAACACTTGCTTCTTAAAATATTTAGGCCCATAAAATAGTCATACAAATAGTATTATTACCACTATTTTCATAATTATAAATTCGAAATGATAGTCCAATTTAAAACAAACTACAAAGTAACGCTGGCAACCCTACCGTATGGTGTCAACGTTATAGTCGTACGTGCGTCTTGTGGAAGATGTCGAGCGCCTCCCACTGCTTGGTGTGGAGCAGGATGTGCGGCCTGCGCGTGCGCATGTACTGCACCGCCTCCTCGGGAGACCAGCCGTTTTTCTGAAAACAAATTAATTGCAGGTCTAAAGTATAATGATTTATGTTTGATATCGAAATAAAATTAGTTTACGGTTTACTGTTTATGTGTTTATTTTTATTGTCGACGTTTTATTAGAGTTGTCAAAATAAGTACACTCAGCCACAAGTGTAGCTGAAAAAACCCAATTCTTTTATTCACTTATACACATTAAGTATAATAAAAACATTTAATTTTTCATAGTCTAGACTAGAGTATATGTAGTTTAATTTATTGAAAAGAGTTTTTACCAAGGACACAAAAGTATTTAGGAGATTTTAACTTCGAATTTGTTCAGTTACTTTTGTGGTTGACTGTACTTACATAATGTAGGAACGGTGATCGGTGAACGGTGATATATTGCTGTATAAGTGTGCTTAATTCCGTCAATTTATTTTCAGTGGTTCACGTGTTTGAATTTAAAAAAAAAATTATAACAATCATAGAATATTCTATCAACTTGACAGAAACTATCAAACGTTTGCCTCAAATCCACTGGTAATAAAAACTAATCATGATTACTATAAGGCAATCCACATACCATCATGAGGTAGCATCCGACGAGTGTGGCGCTGCGCGTGCGCCCCGCCTTACAGTGCACGTACACGCTGCCGCTGTTCACCTGCGAGGCGTCGGACGGCACGCCGGACAGCTTGCCGCCGGGGGGCAGGAACCTGCAAGGAAAGGAACATGGGTTTAATACTTGTGCTAAATTTCTAGAAATTTTAGGGGTGTCGGTAGTAGCGTAGCTTGCGGTAGAGGGGCTGTATATCAAGTTTGGGGTGGGGTTGGGCTGCAGAGCAGTGGGAAGTTTAATGTAGGTATATGCCAAAAAGGGCCCCGAAAGCTAGGGGCCCCTGTATCATTGATAAGGCTGCTACGGCTGTAACTGAGCCCCTAGGCGCCGGATTAAATAGGGGCCGGATCACAGTGAGTATACTGAATGTTGGAAACAATATTGATTTATCCAAATCTCACCTATTAATAAAAGTGACACCTTCGTACAACTTGTCTTGGTCGGGAGCCTCGAAAATATCAGTCGTTGCCAGCTGCAAAAATTCCACATTCTGTTCCCGCCATTTCTGAAACATATTATTTTTATTGTTTACAAAATTAACCTATGCTTATCATGTCTGGTCTTGGCAGCGTCAATGGGCTGTGGTTTGAAACGTCCAGGGGCCTTATTCTCTATAGCAGCGTTAACTCGTGTTAGGTTATTATCCTGAAACTAGCGTGGAATGCCATTCCGTAAGCCAATTTCTATTGCTTTAAACGCGACGTGGTGTGTTACGTGCTTGTAACAGACTGTCAAAATAACGTGTGGCATAGAGAATAAGGCCCCGTTGTGTCCTTATTCTAGGCCGGGTAATGCTTTCCATTAAGTTTTAACATTTCTTCGGGACTGGATACTTCAGTTTGTTGACAGGCAATTAGTAGTTTAAATTAAATCAAATCCTTTTGCAACAAGCTTGCCGACCCTACACCGGGATATGCAGGTGGAAAAAACAGAAATATACCACGTTATCTGACATTTTATAATATATTATTTGAAATGATAATATTATTGAATCTAATTAGTTAATTATTCGATAAATTCTAAGATATTTGTAATTAGTAATCTAGTTTGTGTAAACCAATTTAGTTAATGTGAAAAGACCTTTGCATCATTGGTCTCGTAGCAGTGTGATGGATTTGAATCGTGAGTTTGTGGGTTCGATACTTAGGTCAGTATAAATAAGGTCCCTTGTTTGATTCGAAAACTTCATTTGAAATGAACGAAATAGGAATTAGGGCTCGATATGAGACTAAGCTCACACTCAAGGCTCATCCCTTATGACGTCATAGGACAGATATAATCTCGGCGAAATGTGTATTAGTTACGCCTCTGCTTAACCATTCGAGAATGAAGGCATTAAGCAATTTTTTTATTATAAGATACTTATAATTATAATGATTTTCATAATTACATCTCGCTTTCGAATCTCGCTTCCATAGAGTACACAACGCAACAACAATGTAGGTAACGTTAACAAAAAAAGTACATTTTTTGAATTAACATTACAAGAGATAAGTCGTTAGGTGAACTATTGAAAGCGAACAATGCTTGTTTGTACAATATAAACAACGCTCTATGATATTATCTTAGATGACTTTTGAGGTCAAGTTATGAAAATAGATCTAACGTAGTTTTGCATAACTAGAAAATTTTTAACCGATCAAAACAGGAGGAGATTCTCAATTAGTATTCGATTTTTTCTTAAATGTATTTACACCCATTACTCTGAGATTTGTAGTCTGATTTGCACGATTTCTTCTTTATTTG
This sequence comes from Manduca sexta, assembly GCF_014839805.1. Taxonomy (NCBI): domain Eukaryota; kingdom Metazoa; phylum Arthropoda; class Insecta; order Lepidoptera; family Sphingidae; genus Manduca; species Manduca sexta. The sequence goes on from NC_051127.1 coordinate 6,211,255, forward strand.
CTAAAGGAATTTCGTGAAGTGGTTCATTTACAATATATATTTGTTTTGGGGTAATTTTTTTACTTTTTATATAACTAGTTGACGAGACGAGGAGGCCATACACCCAAAGAACAGCTTCGACAGAATCGAGGACACTAGGATGTTAAGGCAAGCTACTACTGTATTATTGGAACTAAGAGGCAATATAGTCATATCAGTCTGTTACGCACCCTCTTTTATTGAAGGCTATTAAAGGTTCATACCTTCTGTAAATCCGAACCTTTGTAAGTACAACCGTTCACTTCTTGTTACGACCACTTTGATAGCACCTAAGTGATGTTAAGATTTAAAAAGTCTTTTCTCTTAACAAGACTAAAGCAGACTAATGGGTAAGCCAGTGCTTCTGGGAGTTTAAAAGCAGTTCAGATTGGAATTACCAATTTGAATTTGTATTATTGGAACTACCAATATCAAATCTGCTGTGAATAAGCTCATCCAGTAAGCATAAATGTCTACATTGTATCTCTTCTACTTTAATCACCGAATTTTCCGATGAAAAACGAAATGAAGTTTGCCACGACACATTTACTTTTATTGTTTTTTTTTTTATTTGGTTGTGTGTGTATTTTTTCTTATTAAGAGTTGTTTCTTTTTTTTATTATTATGAAATCATCATCATCATCATGGTGCTTGTTCAAATATATGACTATAATATGATGGTTACCTCGGCGTCGTTGGAGAATATCTTCAGCTCGTACGTCTCGTTCATGGACACCACGCCTTTCACGTTCTCTTCCTCCTTCAACTGCAAAGTATTACAAACACAATTAAGACACAGGTACATAAAACAATAAAAGGAATTTAATCGAGAACTATTGCGGTTGTCATTTCCTTTTTACTTGGTAGCGTAGATTTTTACTATTTAGAATAATTACATAAAAAAAAAAGTCATGCTCTTTTCTCTTTTCAGAGGGTAGGCAGAGGTATAACACGTCCACGTTTCGCCAGTCATTATCTTCTTATCTTATCTCGTAACAGGAGTTTCCAGTATTATATATTAGTCTATGTACAGGAGGTAATTTTGAGTCATTTACCATCTACTGGGCAAAATTACATTCCTCAAGCTGATATTGAGTAAAAAAACCCAATGTCACTTTCGCGACCCCGAAATGAAATACAATAGCAATTCCTAGTATATAATAATTATTAGGAATCGTTTTCACCCCTTGACCTTTGCTTTTCATTTAATATCGCTTCGTATATTGTAGCTGTCAATAAATGCATTTTAGAGTTCCTATTCGTATTTTGAAAGAGTGTAGAATGTCGTGAAATTCTTATTAAAAGGAACATACGTGCGTATGATGAACCGGCGGGAATGCACAAGATATTGATGAAGGTGGAAGAAGCGAAAGTGTGCCAGTCGGGCAAAGTGGCAAGTCTCTGCCTACCCTCAAGGCTTGATATTATGTATCAGGTCCTTAGGGCAGACAGAGCGCCCGCTCCCGTTGCCAAAGTTATGAGGGCATATGTGTTATTATTATTCAAAATTGATAATGACTTAATATCGGGGAGTCCCGAAAATTATAATACAAAAACAGCGATAAAATCCGAAAAATAATTTCATTTTAATATCTAACATTCGCCTAAACATAAGAAATCAATAATTTTCAAAAAATATATATAAAAATGATTGTCTAAGTGGGTTAGTACATGTCCTTTGTTACAAAGCGTGACACTGAGTTTATCTATATTGTTTGTTCACAGATGTCGTATTTACATATCCTCTTTGAAATGGTATTTAAAATCGTTTTGACATAGTTATATTATCATGTTTCTGAGATAAAAAAATACATTATATTTCATAATTCTGAGGTGATAGAACCAAATTCAGAATTTTGTGTTCTTAAAAGGATGGTGTATTTTTTATTCTAAGCATGGCTTCCTGTTATACAGGGTCATTTCGACATTGCGTTACTAAATGAAACCACAGGTTCGTGGTGACCTCTGCTAACACCGTGCAAAAGATTATTCATAAGTAACGTATATTTACGTCAATAATCCCGATTTTAGATTTATGGTTTTTTGATCACGCTGTCTCTTAACGCGCTTAACTGAAGTGAATGAACTACGTCACAGCTGATGATATTATTACCGAACCTATAGGGTTCAGAAGGTCAGCTCACAAATGAACTCTTAATACGTTCACTGACTTGGTTGCAACAGTTCATTGAGTCAATAATTAATTACTACAAAAAATATTTCGTCAATTATAAACGTTATTTTCGTTAATAAAATAGTTTTCCTACCAAAAAATTTACCTACATAATTCCTAAAGTTACAAGATTTAAATCTATTGGTATCGTATTTTTTAAATTCTACATGATATTCCGACATTTATTTTAATTCCAACATTAATATTTCGGTTTGTCATAATATCTAAAAGAAGACTACGTACACATTACCGAACGTCATATTATGCTTTCTGTACCATTTCTTTGCTATGGCAATACGTCCGAGTCTTTGACCGAGTGAAAAGAGCGCGCCATTATTCAATACAATAGTCGTACTCTTTCTCGCCTAAACTAGCAATGTTGTCAGTATAAACCTTTTACCAAAAAGCTTGCTAAAACGACACAGCATTTCAAAAATTCTGATATTAGATTTTTTTTATTACATGATGTTCTAACAGATTTAACACACAATTGTATTACAAAATAAAATAAGTAATGATTTATGATGAAATGATTAATGAAAAGTCTACCTAATTAAAATAATACACAGCAATATTTTAGTATTTTTAAAACATTATTTTAAGTAATAAAGTATAATAGAGATTTTAGATTCAGTCACTCATTTTCAATAGGCATACGGGGTATAAAATAAACAAGATATTGCACAATAAGTTAATAATAAAAAAAGTTTGGTAACACTGCGAAGGCACGTGTTAGTTGTAAAACTCTGGCTCGTCAAATATCGTGTACCTCCAGACTAGTGTTGCCAGGGTCAATTTGTTTAAAATCAAGACGGTAAAACAAATCGAGATTTAGTGTTGTAGATCGGGACATAAAAAAAGCAAGTATTTTTTAAAATTTAAGTTTTATGTATTGCGTTTTACAAAAATATCATTGCAAGTCATGCTAAAGTTGCGTTTTATTTGGATTTCTGTTTTAACATCGAAGCACAGATCGCCGGGTAGTCGCATCTCTAAGCAAAAGAATAAAACAAAACTGTACCTTCAGCGCTAGTGAGATGATACTTACTATTTTGATTGCATTGTCGCACTCAACACAGTGATGAATTCGTAGTTTATTTTTTCATAATACTTAATGGTTTTAATAATTTTATTGGTGCAAAACGGGTCACGTCCCCAGAACCCTAAAAATCGGGACATCCCGCGCAAATCGGGACATCAGGCAACACTACTCCAGACTACTACATTTGGGGAATTCGCTAACCTCGTGCGTCGCGTGTTGGTCGGTAAGGCACAAAGATATTTAAAGTGGTCCCCTAAATGCGACCTTAACACGTATAAAATAGAGTCTATTTTTAGAAATATTTTTGTCATTTTGAATATTTTACGATCGCGAAGCTGCATCGTTGACGCGTACGCGAAACTGAACTAATCACAATCTATTGATTATGTTTCTAGCGGGGGCTGTCATTACGATTTTAATGTGGATTTATGAATTTGCGATAGGTACTGAATGGAAAAATCCAATATCATTTTGTCCGACCCGGGATTCGATCCCGTGACCTTAGCAAAGCATCCGTACTATAATACAACTGCGGCACCGAGGTAGTCACAAATTAACTCTATTAAAAATACTTTGAAGTATGAAACAACTTTTAAAGGAACAAGCAATCTACAAACATTAGGTATTGGTAAACGCATTTACTATTTTGAAAACATGTTAAGACTTAAGATACCTATTGGGACGTCGCGCCGTGACGCATCCCGTCGTTCGACATTTTTACCTAAAACTATCACATTACCTAATTATTATCAAGATTGTAACTTCGTTATTAATTGTTCGTGTGAATTGCCAGACTTGCAGAATGATATTTTATTGTTATGAGTGTTATAAATCTAACCGTTGAACATATTTATTATAACTACTTATCTACTAAAATGGATGAACTACCTATATTAGAATGTGTGTGTTTTGATTTAAAAGAATGAAACCACTTTAAAATTACGGAAATCATGTGTTATGTGTACCTAACATATGCAGTTGTGGTTATTTGATTAGTGTCGTTTGCTTATGATGATAGTTTGAGCATAGAAAATATTGTAATGAAATGTGATGATTAATGCGTGATGTTTATGTTGGCGTTGGATGTCCACCTGCAAGGTGGACAGACGACTCCTGATAAACGTCGCGGGAACACATTGGATGCAGGCAGCTTTCGACAGGTCCGTCTGGAAATATTTAGGGGGAGGCCTATATTCAACAGTGGACTTTATGTGGCTGATGATGATAATGATGTTTAGGTATGTGGCTTTTTTGTAACGTCTGCGTATCGTCGTCGCTGCGGTTCTCATTGTGGATTGAGTGATGTGGCACGACACAAAACCCTAGGTAGTTAAAGCGCCGACATCAGCTGTTCGGTTGCGGGGCGGCGCGCGCGGTGCGACGAACTACCCTTGCGCTCCGAGTGTGCATCACTTGTTCGTGTGCGTGAGCATAATATTATCAATGACTTTGGGCGATGTTGCCGCTCCGACGAATTCTAGTATAGTAGTAGTGGCAAAAGGTGTGTAAAAATAAAATGACTATTTGAATATTTATTTTGTTTGAAAATTTTACTTTTTTGTTTTTGACCTTAGGTTAGAGTAACTTATAGTAAACTGCTTCTTTCAAGATGACTTTCTCGCAGTTAAATTTAAGTCTAGGGTTACAAAATGACCCTGTATTTAGGACCATTTCCCTCAACCAATGAATTAAAAAAATCAATTATAAATTACACAACCTTGCATAATTTCTATTGAAATATTTAACTTCTTATCAGACTTAAAAACAGAAAACTTGTGAAATTCCTATTCAAACTTTATTTACGTAATTAGATTTTTTTTAAATTATTTAACTATTTGTGTACATACCAAAAAAATAAAAAGATAATTACTTAAGTTACTACTACTCATATTCTATACTTGCATTTTATTTACGTCATTTTTATTAATTATTGAACTATTTATGGACATAAGGTTACTTATTTTAAAAAAAATACCTAAGCAATTCTGGTCATATCTTACTTATAGCAATATTGTAATGCAAAATATTAATTATAAAGTATGTAACAAAATCGCTCTTCAAAGTAGCTAACATATTTTTAATTGTTTTGGTATGTGTTCAAGTCATAGCCCCAGGAGTTCATGTAAAGAACTTTTAAAAATGTTACAAGAGCTTTATGAGCTTGTGAATACATATTACTAGCAATATTACCAATTATTAAACATTTAACTCATTTATCAAGTTAGTTATTAATAGGCTGAGACTATATGAAAAATAAAATTAGCCATTGCACTAAAGTATTTTGGCAATCAAGAAATGCTTATCAACTTGTTTGTAATTACTCACATGTTCTGTTAATTGTTATTTACATTAGTAATCTATTACAAGTATACATTAGTAATCTATTACAAGTATACCCACTATGGTACTAAATTAGATGTTTGATTGATATCACTCTTTGATAAGATGAAGAGATTTAATTTCGAGAATAAACTATTTTGTTTGAATGTTGAATATATTTAGAAAGATATTATATTTATATATTGAACTAAATAAAATAGAAAAAGGTATACTACCAGATGACAAATCTTATCATTTTATGAAAATAAAAAATTACACAAGCAAATAATTAATGGTAAATAGTAAATACACACTTATTAAAAGAGGAGATAGCCTAGTTTGATGTGAATTATTGCTTTCTTTAACGGTGAAGGAAAACATCGTGAGGAAACCTGCATACCTGAGAAGTTTTCTATAGGAATTTTGAGGGTGTGTGAAGTCTACCAATTTGCACTAGGCAAGCGTGATGGAGTCCATGTCCGCACTAGTTTTATAGTATGTTATCACTGAATGCGTTGGTAATAGATGACTATTATTTGTTTTAAAAACATGTTTATTAACTCATGTCTACATGTTATTTATAGAATTTGCAGTAAGCTACAGAAGTAACCACTTGAGTTAATTTGTATCAATATCATACATTAAAAATCGTACAGTAAAAGTTATGAATGGTTTTATAAGTAAGTATAAGTTATTTTTTAAATAAAACATACAAATTTACAAATTAGGTTGAACATGAAAAAGATACTGAAGTACTTTATTTAAGTGTAAATTTTCTAAACAATGAAGCATTAGTGAATGAATGTAAAGTGGAAAGATAAATATATTGATAAAAAGTATTGTGAACATATCACTTAGTTAATATTTGCATAATATTTTCTATTTCTATGAAAAATTAAAAATGATAAATAAACTCAAGTGTATTCTATATGGTAAATAAAAAGGAATACTTTTAAAACTCCAGTAAGCATTTTAATGTCATAAGAAGCTTCTGCTTTCACAAAATCAAACGTGTTCATTCAGAAATCATCAAAGATTCTCCAAGTAATGGACTAAATAAATAACCTACAAACATTACCTGTTTGGTCATGCCCTGGAAAGGCAGAGCTCCCAGGATAACGGTGTCGTCCATCCTATCGTACCACCGGCGGCTGGTAACCTTCTCCATCACCACATTGTACAGGAGTGTGGGATAGAAAGTCACTCTGGCGAACATCGCGGTGCCCTGCTGAATAACAATGATGTAGTCACAGAACCAGCGCGCGCCGCATCGCACGTTCAAGAAATGACACCAGAAGACATACCATGGTGAAAGCTGGCTTTTGTTCTGTGGTGGGGAGTGAATTAATTTTCTCCGAAGAGTCTCCTATTTGTTTTGACAGTTTGACATTTCGCGTGTTGGGTTTGACGTTTAATGTCAGTGATGCCATTATATTAAATTATAGTTGCGTTCAAATTAATTTGTGGACTGATTATTATGTACACGTGACCTTTTTGTGTTCTAAATTATTTGAACTATTATCTTAGGTTTAATATTATAATAATAATTCCAATCTTATATAACCATATACAAAAAACCCTAAGTAATGGAGAGTCACATATTGAACTCTGGACTTGGTATTTAATATTGTACGAGTATATCAGTACCTACCATTGGGTATCAGTCATAATAAATAAATAATTATAAATGAACAAAACCCACAATACTACAGGAAGGTAGATAATAAAATTTTATGAACGTGTGCAATATAAAGTGAATACTTACTTCCAATGATAAAAACAATAACAATTAGGTATATAAAATATTGGGTTACACGAATTTGTAAAGTATATTGTAAAGTTCGATATCTTCAAGAACGTGTAATATTAGGTATATTACAAATTGAAGTTCAATAACCAATGGTATTTTAATTCGCGTCAAAACATTCTCTTACCTTTTCAGATCTAGTAAATTTTTTATAGTTTTTTAAGAATCAATCACATTTATGTGAGGGAGTGGAATGATCGCTTAGGTGAAAAATGATTCTTTATGTTGTAAGTTATAATATAAGTAATCAATAACAAGATTTCGTGACGTTTAACTACAGAATCTAAAATATATTTTAGGGATTTCTATAATATTATGTGCACTGTTCTGTGTACGTTAAAGATCATATTATAGGAGCTTATATTCAGAAGTGGCCTTACAAGGAATCGAACCGAGCAACCATCCGGGCCCAAATTTCTTAAACAAAATCTTTTAAAAGATGTTGGTGTCAAACAAATATTTTTAATTAGTAGACTGTACGTCAATGTCTTTCAATCTTTCAATTTGTATCTAGGATTAGTAAAGAAGTTACGATTCAGAGAGAACGTAAAAGAAAAGGGACTCAAGAAATAATAATCCGGTGTCTTTTAAAGTAAATTTTTTTATTTTAATTTATGGTAATGTCATAAAATAGTGGCAGGCAAATTCACATTCGTCAATGCTGTAAAAACGGTTTCCGTTGCCACCGCATCCCGAATAGACGAATGGCTTGCACTGCCGAGATTTTACGTCAAAGTAGTAGCTGAAATGGAAAAAAATACATATTTTTAAACGTAAATAGGGTAATTTACGTATGCACTTGATTCGTTTTTAATTTATTCCGCCTAACAAAACTTGTTATTGTAGTCTAGCATGATTGCTATAACAAAAATTGTAGGCACTCAGAAGCTTGTTCATATAAATATTCATTATTTTGTAGAAGATTTAATGTAGGATTTATGTGAAACTGTATTATTAATTCAAATATTAATTTTTTAGTAAGTTTCACTCAATTAAATGTAGTAAAATATGGATCCAAGTTATCTGCAGTCGGTCTAATTTTTATAAAATAGCGCTACGTATGCTCATAATTCCTGTTTAAAATAAATTTTATTTTAGTAAACCTCATCAGGTAACTTAAATTTGCAGTTAATTTTTTTTCTTTAAGAAACAATACTTTTTATGTAAAATTACCTGTGATATCTGCCTTGGCACGGACCTTTGCGGAGCGGTAGCGTGCAATCGCTGGCACCTGGCAATAATTTTATCCAAGAATTAAGTACCTATTAATATTGCACAAAACTAAATAATTACTATAGCGAGGCTTTGCCACATAAAACATAAAGCCATATCGCTTAGTTATAAAAAAAAATAAAAAGTATGACACGATACCCATGGTGGATGCGACGACAACTCCGAGTAGAAATAAACAAATAAAAATCTTGTTCATCTTGAAACTTTACTAAACGGCAACCATCTTGTGATTTGTTTAAATACAGTTTAGTGGATGACAGTGTGCAATAATGAGTCAATAACATATTTTATTTTATTTAAAAGGAACAGAAAACAGTTATACACTAAAAAAGTAAAGAATAAAATTATACAGGTACTGCATTAATAAACGCGTAACCATCATCACAGTTTAAGAGAAAAACGTTACAAAGAAGCAACAACCGTCCATTACAGTTCACAAGTACGAGAAAATCTCAAACCTGTGATATCCAGTTTATAATACATTCAAAGAAAGTAAGTATTGTATTGATTTTTAATTTATTGTTTTGAAAGAAAGAAAATGATGTCACCATGGAAATGCGTATTATATTTCGACGATTCGACTTGATATCAACAGAAGGTACTTACAAGTAAAGATACCAGGTGATATGTAATTTTCATGTTCTATACTGGGATCGTTAAGGAAATGCGACGAGGTAATGAAGATTGCAAGTAAATCAGCCATTGTAAGAAAGAAAATACGTTTATTGCGGTAACTCACACTCAATATAAATTATAAGAATAAACAGAAATTATATCTAATTCTCTTTATTTAAAATAAAAGACAAATATAATAAAAATAAAACGATAAGACACTAAACGCCTAACAGGTATTATAGGATACAACTTTTTTTATTGGTCGACATTTTGTTTATTGCATTGCAAATTCCATCAGGCGCTTGAAAGTCACCGAGCTGTAAGATGTTAAGTGTCATACAATCTAGTATTTACGATGTCTACAATAACCTTCAAACGGGAACATGCAGATCGCTGCTTGGTCACGATGTTGATTTATAAAAATCAAATGGTTTGTTTGATCGATATTGGCTCTGATTCTGAATAATCTTCCAGTTCAGTTCAGTTACCTATATTAAGTGGCTACACCTCAGCTTGGGCTCCAATTCTATCTGGTGTACCCCAGGGCTCAATACTAGGACCATTATTATTCAACATCTTCATTTCTGATATTAAACACTGCTTTCATCATTCGAAAATATTATTGTTCGCCGATGACATGAAAATACTCAAGGTGATACTAAATGCTTCAGATATTGACGATCTCCAATCCGACCTGCACAGATTTGAAACCTACTGCTCATGTAACAAATTGGACTTAAATATATCGAAATGCTTTTATATATCATTTACCCGACGCAGGAGATCAAAGATCTTGGAGTGGTACACGATTCAAAGCTCCTTTTTGACAAACACATAAATCTTATAGTTAAAAAAGCATCGAAGATGTTGGGTTTTGTTATTCGAAGATCGACAAATTTTCACAGCATCAAAACACTTAAAATATTATATTGTGCCTACGTTCGGAGCCACCTTGAGTATGCGTCGCAAATATGGAACCCCCAATACGAAGTCTATAAACATCGAATCGAACGCATACAAATGATATTTTTAAAGTTTCTTGATTTCAAGTGTCACTAGCATTCAAAAGACTAGGTACTACCAGAGATGCAGAAGGTACCACTTTTTACCGCTGGAAACCAGGCGTAGTATTAGCGACATTTGCTATCTTATGAACATCGCGAACGGAAACGTTGACTGTCCTGAATTGCTACGTATGATTTACCTGAAAACTAATACCTTAAGACTTAGACACAGAGCTATCTTAAATATACCTCAGACCAAAACTAAATACAGAGTAAACTCATTTATTATTAGAGCATCTAATTCATTTAATCAATTATCGCACGATATTGACCTGTTTTGCACCACCACAGCATGTACTAAAAAAATATTGGCAAATGATTTCTTTTTGCAAATATTATGATAAAACAATAATAATATAACTTTTTTTTTTCTCTCATTTTTCACTATGTTACAAACAATTATGATAATTAAATCAAAGCTAATTAACAACAACAAAATATATCCAATGTAACATTATAAGCCCTTAAGTACTACTTGGTAATTTACTGGCGAAGATTTGTAATTAGCATAAGACCATATACTGTGTTTAACCTCTACTGATGTAATTTGTCTGTAAATCTTCCTAAAATAAATAAATAAATAAATAAATAAAAGGTCAATTATTCCTGATTGCTTTATGCTATTTATATCCCAGAATTTGGAAGGGTTGAAACCGGAAGCTAGTGTATAAGTGAAGATTAGCAATTTGTGCGCACGTACCTACTTCTAGATGCGTTTACAGAGGCAATATTTCAATAGTTCTATATACGTGCCGGTCGCCGCAAGTCATGCATGTTTCAAAGTTTGCAAAAGTAACTCTATGTAAAACTTAATCTGCTGTTTGTGCCTGTAGTAAATAAATAGTTAAATCAGCTTGCTGTGTTTGTTTATATAAATTAATAACCTTAGTCTTTTTTTAAACTGTCACTTATATTTGTATCAATAGTTAATTAATTTTAAGTACCTACTTATAACTGATGTTAATTAAAAATGTTGTGTACATCTATCATAAATATAAGTTTATTGTATATTGTCACGTTTTTATCCATGTTTTTGTTTGCACTGTTGATATACCTGATTGAATAAAATTAAAATAAAATAATACAAATTATTGCCAGAATTATTGTTATTTAACGGTGAAGAAAAACATCTGCATAGGTACATGAGAAATTCTCTATTGAAATTTTGAGGGTGTGTGAAGTCTATTAATCCGCACTAGGCTAGCGTGATGGACTTAAGACCTATTCTCTCTCAGTAGAAGTGGAGGCCCGTGCACCGTACCGTGGGTCAGTATATAATACAGGGTTGATATTATTATTATTTATTGCTAGAAGTTGATTTCTGCAAGATTTCTTATATAAACCTTGTTAAACATTCAACTCTATTCCTTACTCTATGATTGTTTTTATTTACTATATCTAAAATCAGTCATGTAATTTACTGCATTATGGCATCATTCCGTTCCACGGACGGTTAGTGGACGATGCGTTTTTAATATCAATTCTAATGATTTGTATAATTAAGAATCAGCACTTGTTATCTGCGGTTTGATGTGTGGTTCATAAATAGGTAATAGGGTCATAAAGGCTCTAGACTAATAAAGATATGTGAGAGCAATAATATACCAGTCCTGTAAAAATGGGTGCGTCGAGAGAGTAAATAGAGGGTGTAGGTAATGGGTGATCAAATACAGATAAAGTCATTACCGCCTAGAGCAAAGTCAAATGCTTAATATAATGCCGAGGCTAGGCCCATTTGAGTCTGGATGAAGGTCGACATTAGTTATTGATTCAACCATTTATCCTGGGTCCTGAAAGCTGTGGCTTCAACTGTTATTTCTAATTCACTCTACTCCATTGTACACCCGAGTTTGCCTTTTATCTCGTTGGGTTAAACTACAAATATGTTTTTTTATTTCGCCGCCAAATTATGGTTTTATTCAGAATTGAAAACAATTGAGTATATCGACTGGCATAATTACGAACACTATCATAAGCTTACGCACTTAGATTATGTATCGAGCAGTAAAAAATGTAAATTCAACTTGCATTTTTTACCCGAATGCCGAAGGAGAGCAATGTTCTTGCATTATCCCTTGCATACAGACATATGTAAAAACATACGGCCTTTTTTAGCGCACTAATAAATTATAAACGTATTGACGGTGTAAATTACAATACGGGTAATGCTGTAATTTAAATATAGACAAAAAACACAATGTTCGCGTTATTGAATTAGCCAAATTATTATCATCATATTTTTTATTAGGACAAAACCGAAAAAAATAATTAAAGCCGGTGGCCGCGCATCAATCAACCTATCGACAATCAATGCAATCAATCAAGCGGGCACCCGGCCGGCTACCTGCGCCTGGACATGTTTTGGGAGATCCCGCTGTTGTGACGGGAGATCAAGGATGCTGGATGAAACTGCGGGTATGACGCGCCGTGTCCGCAATTCGTCAAATGTTTTTATCTTTACTTTATATTTTTTTCTGTGATGAAATCAGCACTTCTTGTAAGTAATTTTAATTGCTTACGGCAAGCTCGATGGGTTCTTATATCAATATCTATATGCATTAAACTTATTACGGTACTATAATTTAGATATATGCTAGGGATAAATAATGTGACTTGTTTTCACCCTGCAACTTTACTGACTTGATATGAACTCAAATGACGTTATCTATAACATCCAGTGTCCACTGACTTACGACTACGAGTAAATGTGAAAGATGTATAAACTCTCGTCTATTTGCCACCCCTAATAAGGACATAAGCGTGAAGAATTTAAAAACAGATATAAATAACATTAACATTTCATCTATTATATGTTAATGTTGGGCATATCGTGACAATATTTTTAATTAGGTGTCAGCCGTGTCGCCCATAAACGACATTCGTTCGGAACAAATTAAAAAGTACATTTCTCACTGGCCGCTTATTTACGGCCTCTCGATTGTCGACATTAAAAGTTCATTTTTAATTCTCCGCTCCCAGTTTCTAGTTACAAATTCGAATTGGTAATTTTTAACTCGTTCGTCATCTAATATTTCAAATTGCGGGGTTAATTTTTTTTTACAACATCAACCATTTATTAATTCGCCGGTCGCACCGGGCTCCTTTCAAAAGTTGAAAGAGATATCATCGGCTTGATGTATCGACGCCATTTGTAAACGCGGCGGGGAGCCGCGCGCCGGACGACATTCCAAATTCAAAATTAAATTAAAACGCGGTAAAAACAACGTGTTTCCGTTCCGTGCGTTCTCTATTCAAATTTCGAATAGATTCGATCTGCGCTAATTTGTCTATGACTCGATACTGCTCGTAAGTCTGAACACGAGACGGGCAGTCATTTTGTTTGTTTTCGTAGAAAAAAATATACGAATGTGTTCAAGAAGGTTCACTTACATGACCAGTGACCTTCTTGGAAGAACTTTTCGTTTAAAAAATGCGTAGATAATTAAATTTGGGTGGCTAATGAGAAGCATTTGTAGGGAAACAAAAGCGTACGTAACGATGCGTTTTGTTAACTGCTGTTGTTAATTTTGTTATGCAGATAGAATTGCTTGTACATTAATTAAATGCCGCGCACTGTCGCGATAAAAAGCAGTTAAATATTGTTTTCAATTAAGCCTTTTATGGACTCGTTATCTATGACTTTTGGCTTTAGAACCGGCCGTTAACTAATTACACGTACGACCATTACTTTTGTAATCCAAATAGTTATGTACATATAAAATGTGAAGGTAATAAAGTAGTCGCGAGATATGCTCTCCAACCGCCCGTTGTAAGGTAATTACGTGTCTATATGAAATAATTTAACTATTTCTTTTTATTTAGCTCTCAACAACTAAAACTGATCGTTTCAGAAACCCGACACGGAACGCATTAAGCCGAGATCCCCGCGCTCATCTGTCATCATTAATGCCACGGTATCCTAATAAGTTTGCTACGATAAATAAAAAGAAAAATATCAAAGAGTTGCGCCCCGTTTAATGGTTGTAATTGTGGCCAAATGAAATATGGCATCGGACGATACGTACCTACTCTGTCGTGGGTGTTGCTCGTCTCTATATCGACGTTTACACGCTATAAATATTTTAAATGATTATCTTAATGCCGCTCTCGAAGTCGTCATTCACATAAGCGACGAGAGCAGGGTGCTGTTAAACTGTTTGCACCTCATTCGCGAATCGGGCGGCGAGTGCTCTCACTAACGCACAACACATCGTGTCGCACGCGCAAATAAATAGTATACCGCGATCCGAATCCCAACGCACCTTATTATGCGCATCCCGTTCAACATCAGACGCTTATTTGTGTCCCGAAAAGCGTTCGAAAGACTTAAAGCCTCCCCGGTTGATGCATGGCGGCGACACGTGAATGCCGACCTTTATATTCAAATCGGGCGTATTCAAATGCGCTCGTTGTCTATGCCTGTGTTGACAGTTCGCGGCCATTGCGAAAAAGGAGCGCGGGAAACGTCATATCGCCGTTCCAAATTCGAATTTTGCTTTTTTGGCCCGTCGATACGCATCTGGCTGACGGCAACGGATGGCGGAATGGCGTTCAGAAGTGATGTCGCAGTTTTATTCGGTCCCGATTGTGGCCGGCGAGATGTGTAGATATTTGACGTGGGCCGCTGATAAAGTTAGCGTGTTGCGGTGGTCGGAACGTTAACGAGCTGGCTGAGTAATGAGCGACGCCATTGTGACTTGAACAATGGCTTCGGACGGCTATTGTTTCTATTATTGAAAATGATATTAGATAACGACGTGGCTTGTAGTCCGGCGCGCGTCGATGGCCGTTCGCTTCAGCCGCGACCGGTCACTTACATTGTGTTACCGAGATCCGTTCAATTCCTTCGCATTGAGACAATACTGTATTAGGTATACTATTTCGTTATTCCAAAGTCAATACATAACACGTAATTATTAAAAATAGCCTTTATGTATTGAATTGTTGAATCAAACATGTTGCTTTTTCATTATAATAGAAAGTTACCCAAAGAGCACCGGTAACTTACGTGTAACCTCTAATGAATGTTTACAGTGCAATTGAATCCGAATTAAATAATTGATCTTCGAAGAAGGAAATGTAGAGTGATTTTTAGTCCCCTAGTAGTAAACTGCAGGAAGCACGGAACTAGTACAATACTTACTTATTCATACTTGACTATAAAATTATCTCCCATCAGTCGAAACTCCACCTGGAGCCTACTCCGCTTATCATCAGGTGTACTGAGGAGACTGCTGTGCCCGCATAAAAATTCCATCACATCAGTTATTTGTTTATGATATCCTAAAGATAAGACATCTAAGGCATATCATAGCGGTGCAGTTTAATAACCAGAGACAAGTATCTTACGTTTGGCAAAGAAGGCGTGATATTACAAATTAATTGTCTATCATAGACCCGTTGTAATAAAATATATTTTTTCTACCTTCTTTTTCCCATTTATATGTTCTCATCCCACACCATTTGAGGTTTGCGCAAGAGACTCTTTCAGGTAAGTTGGGAAAACGATTTGAGCTGGGTCTTACAACCAGCAGTCTACCTGATGTCAACCACCTTCTAGATCCAACCCAGGATAAATCATGTCAGAAAACCCAAAGAGAGCTTTAAGCTTTAACCTTTCAAATTCTCTAAATGACTCTGCCAGCCCAAATACAGATAAATCATTTTGTGACAAAAATTGGTTATAGTAGATGTTTTTTCAGAAAGTGGAACGAAAGCTACCACGGACTACTCAACGCGACTCTTCAATGATACCGGGGAATTCTCGGAGAATCTAGTAAATCGATACTGCGATTCAGTACTAGTTTAACATTTTCCTGTAAATATTATCTTTTATAATTCTTTTTCGAATGCTATTTAAACTTATTTTAAGATATGAATATAATTAAACCATGTGACCACGTAATGGAATCTTCAGTGCATAAAGGAAATAGAGTGGACGAAAGTCTTCTCTTCTTCTTAATACTTATAATGCATTAGAATCTAGTACACATGTAGGCACGTGGAATTATTTTGGCACAAGTGTACACTACAACCTACGATGACCTTCATAGCATACCTAATTATTTATAGCAAATCCAATGCAAATGCTGAGCGATGCGTCTACATCTGCATACAATGAGACCAGATTCAGTCCACATAATTTACTGCTCGTCCCGTAGCTTAGATGTCGCTCGGAGATACCGCGCCCTAATTTAAAATGCTACCTTTTTGGAAAAAAGGTTGGAAAGTTTGACTACGGGTTGGTTTGATTGGTATCAGATAGGATAGTATTTCGAATGTTCGTGAATCAATAATGGAAAGTGATCGTAGATATTCTATTAACTGATCGTACTGAGCGTTGTAACTTGAGACGTAATTGATGTTTATTTTTAGTAATGATGGTGGTCGAGTGCTTGGATATTTAGAAAGAAAATCGGTAGTAAAACGGGCTGACCAGACGTTGATAAAGGATCAAAATAACTGTAAATCTCTTTTATCGTGTTGATATTATAGAATTCTTGATATTTAAAGAAAATTACTGTTATTTAAAATCATGCAACATCCATAAATCTCGAAACGCTTTCATTTCAGCTCGATGCCTTCGAAACGCATTGAGAGCTCTCTTCAGAATCAACAATTTTTATCAGAGATCCCTTTCTTTTTAAACATACAATATGCGTAATCTACTTCCCATCAACCCTTTTTATCAAAGGGCTGCACCAAATTATGAGTAATGGGGGAAACAGTTAATAGCTGGGCGTGCGTGTAGTTTTAAAATAAACAATAATGGTTTTTTGTAACATTTGGAGCGCCAATTGCGTCGGCGCGGCTCTACGCCCCGCGTGAGTAGTGCTGACAAATTGATGCGTGCACGCTCCCGCCAACGCGCCGCGCCCTTCGCAATATGGCGGCCTCACACCTCCAAATGTCAAAAATTGAAAATAGAACACCAGTTCGTTAACTTATTATTGGTTCGTAATTTTTTTCTGTTTTTGCTAATTAGTTTTTGTTTTATTGCATAGTTTGGCGTTCTGGCTTATTTGGTACGGTAGAGTTTTTTGCCTTGTGCCATGGATCTTAGTGAATATTATCCATTGAGATTCTTTTTCGTTAATTATTTTATCATTTTAGCACGGTAAAGTGACTGCTGCACTTGATAATAGGTAACTAAATAGTCCAGTTAATTCACTTAAACATAGCTAATGTCATTTGGGTTTCCCATCAATTGTCTGAAGCTAGCTTAATCTTATGAATGCTAGCTAATAACATTCCTTCATCAAAACAATCCACATAAATACACTGATTTAAAAATTGCGTGTGTAGCGTAAGTATTTATGGTTTAAGAAAGAGGAACAGCTTGGATTGTCACATTAGGACAATATAGACATGGTTATATAGATCTTATTACAGCCCTATGACACAAGTAGCTTCGGTTACTCAATTTCTGAAAAAGCCTATTTACATTGAGGATAAATTTTCTCGTTTTTTTTTTCAAATCATATAAGACTATTATTGAAATAGAATTCCAGATTGATGAATTATTTGCTTAATCTTCCAAAGTTGGATGGATTAGAAAGCAAAATAACTAAATAACACACTAGAGTTTCTTGCACGTTCTTTAGTGAAAACTTCTATTATGGTAAAGTTTACTGAATCTAAATAATGTTTCACAATTCATAAATTAAATTTTCATTTAATTTAACCATCATATTTTTATACCCATGACATATAAAATCCTAATATAGCTTTAAGAACATGTAACTGTTGCGTTTCTTTATCATTAGATAACAAAGAGGTTATTAATAAGCGCTGTCAGTGTTTCGGATCAGCAGGTGCCCGCGCAAGCTGCGCCCGCGCACTTTGCGATCACCGCGCTAATATTTGTATACAGGGGTGCCAAATATAGAAACAATGTGTATTCAAACTTTGTTATTGGCTATGAATAGAAGGTAATAAGTAGATTTTGTTATTTCGGCCATATTTGAAAAGACACTTGAGATATAGTTGTTAAGAATTACTTTAAATAAATATGTAGAGTTACATTTCTTTTCCCAAGAGATGGTAAGGATTTAGTCCAAACAAGCTTATATATTGCGGGTTGGCTTCAAATATCCTTGAAACTGTTTTTACTGAATATTTAGGTATGTAGGTGCCTTCATGATATTTTTCTTTACCGTTAAAGCGGACGATAATCGACCAACAATAAACAGCTAACTTCAACAGCTAGAGGTGTGGGCCTTGGATGTTGAACTTGCAGACATTCGTCTCGGCAGACCGTTCCACGACCATTCACTATGTTATCGTGCATCATTGTTAAAGCGAGCGGTAGTTGACAAAGAGGGATAGTTTATCCTTTATATATATACACTAACTTTGCCTGCGGCTCCGCTCGTGTGAAAAAGTATTTCTCTAGCACTCAGGAGTAATATAACTTCCTATTAGTGAAAGAGATTCGAAATCGTTTTAGCATTTGCTGAGATTAGTACGTTCACACAAACAAACTCTTCAGCTTTATATATTAGTATAGATTAATATCTTGTATACAGCAGCCCTGCCCCTGGTTTAATAGAGTTGTGTGAAGTATTGCTTGGCCGGCGGCTCGGCTTTTAAGTTGAAATGCATGTTTTGGCCTAAATTACTGGTAGTTATTTCTGTGCTTGCCTAAGGTGAAGTATCAGTGAAAGTTGCATTTCTGACTTTCACAGTCGAGTGGTCGATGATATGGTACGTAAAATTTTAGTGGGAGTACAGTAGTTACCAGCCTTATAGCATACCTATAAGCCAGTTCTATAGAAAATGACTAACATTTCACAATGTTCTCGAATTATTTCTCACTCAACTCCAAATTCGTTGGGGTGTAGAAGCTCCCATAAGTGGAGTATATATACAACTTTTCTCCCTTATGCCCCGTTGTGTGTGATCTCAGGCATCTTCAATTCGAAACGCGTCTGCGGTAGATCGTCTTCGTGGGAAATGTTCTTTGGCACACTGAGCAGAACAGCTCGACCGGGACACCGATTGAAAACCGAAATTCCATCTTTGCTATTTGCTATTCCACGATAATTTCTTACGTCTTGTGATTTGTGATTTTAAAGCGTCGGTAAACATTGTTTTGTACGAGAGTTATTAACCGCTACCGCATTAAAGTCTACCACTAAGCACTGTTGTGTATTGGTGATGAATTGTAACCTAGTTACCACGGGGTGGATGTGCAACTTCTTACTCATAGGTGTTACTTTGTTATTATTTTTTCCGTTTTATTTTTTTATTACAATTACCTTCTTCTTGCACGTTCCTACCTCAGTGGTAATAAAAACGTTAATAATTAAATTTCAGTAAAGTATTTCTGCCGCATCATTACGCTATGGCATGCCAGCATAGCACACGTATTCCTTTCTACAACTTGGAGTTCAAGCGGAACGTGAAGAAGCAATTAAGCAGGCCAGCATAACTGTGACGACCGTCCGGGGATGTTAATTTCCTGCCGGTCGACATGTTTTTAGGAATCTATTTACTTACCATCAGGTGTAGTGAAGCCACTGTACCATGGCGTTGATAAAATTATACCGCCTTCAAAAACCACTAAAAACCAAACAATAATTTAACATTACCAACTCCTCTTTTTTTTAAGTCGGTTAAAAAAGTGTTTTCTTTTCTTCTTTTTTAACCAATGTGTATACACATGTAATGCGAATGAACATATATGAGGGTGCCGAGCGTAGTTTCATGTTTTCAGTAGAGTTCCATGTAGGGTCATAATACATAAACGGGTACAACTATCGTTTCGTCATTTAGGGCCTGTTCTACAAACAGTAAACACTAATAGTTGAATATAATATAGGGCGGCCAAATAAAAGTCAAGCTTCCAAATCTATATCTATATAATATATAAAAGAAGTGTTAGTTACACTATTTATAACTCAAGAACGGCTAAATCGATTTGGCTGAAAATTGGTGGAGGTAGCTTACAACCAGGAGACGGACATAGGATATTTTTTATCCTGTTCCCACGGGAACGGGACTTAACATAAAACGTGGTATAACAAAACGAAATTTGGTATGGAGATAGTTTAAGACCCTGGGAAGGTTATAGGCTACTATCCCGAGAAAATATATAACAGGACTTTTATCCCCGAAAACTCCTTCATGCGGGCGAAGCCGCGAGCAATAGCTAGTAAATGATAAACAAGACTGCATTCAGTATTAGCTGTACATTAACTTTTATTTGAAAATTGTGAAACTAGCCCTGAAATCTATTAAAGCTAACAGGTGAGTCGCTTATTCCTTTTTCTACCTATTAACTATAAATAATAGTAATAATAGTAAGTTACCAGGCCTTCCCTACACCTTTTTAACTTTCTTTTGTGAACTTTTGATAATAGTTCTTACAATGTAAGTAAAGATCATTGAATAAAACATTTACTAGACACGGATATTAAAATATTATATAATTATATCTACTATCTTACATCTTTTCCGTTGGGTAACACGAATAGTAATATTACAATGTAAAATGAATTTATTGGCTTTAGTTTTTTTAATTGGAAATTTTTACAACATATTGATAAATACCGCAATACAACAACCTATTTTATTTAAAATAATAACACATAATTTCTCTAGCCACGCTAAACTATGAGGAGAGCAGTAGTGGACGCATTATTGTATATCGCCTCATAATTATCTTACTAATATAAGTTTTACTAACCCTAAATGAGCCTGTGTTACTTGATTAATAATAATAAATCATCATCATCATCATCTCAGCCACAGGAAGTCCACTGCTGAACATAGGCCTCCCCCAAGGATCTCCACGTCGACCTGTTGGAAGCGGCCTGCATCCAGCGACTTCCTGCGACCTTAGCCAGGTCATCCGTCCACCTTGTAGGCGGGCGTCCGACATTTCTCTTGCCTGTACGTGGCCTCCACTCTAGAACCTGTTTATTTATTTATAATAATAAATAAATAAATAAAATAAAACTAATTTGCAAACTGACTAGGATAATTGTGTCGAGGCGAGAGGCCATCTCTTGTAAGTCGACACACGATGACCCCTCTCTGCTTACCATCAGGGGAAGTGGGAGTACTCCCGTGCTCGTAAATAAGATAGCAGAGTAATACCATTGCCTGTACCTGTAAATCTAAATAAGAAACGCGACAGAACGTCACTTAAATTGGTAACTATAATTATTAGTTAATTAATTAATAATTATATGTGAAATATGTATTGAAATATTGTGAATTCATTGGAAAAAAACGTAAAGAATTTGGTGGTAAAAAAATTGACTTTTTTTTAATGTTTGTCATATTAAAAAAGCTGTAGGAACTCTGGATTTAACAATTTACGAAAACCTATATTGACTAACTGCCTAGGGTCACGGGTTCGATGTGTGGGTTGGGGAAAGTGATATTGGATTTCCTTAGTCTGGAATTGTGCTCGATATAGTGTAGGCTTATGCCTTATCACATCATGGTACGAAAAACACAAGGTAAAAAGCGGACGCACATGTTTCGCCTCTGCCTACCCCTAACAGCCGCGCGCGTGTGTATATGTCTCAAAGAAATCAAACAGAACAGTTATTATAGGACATCAAGACTAAATTTTTGCTCCAAAAGTCTACACTACATAGTACTAATCACTACATAGTATAAAACAAAGTCGCTTTCACTGTCCCTATGTGTGCTTAAATCTTTAAAACTACACAACGGATTTTGATGCGTTTTTTTTAATAAAGTGATTCAAGAGGAAGGTTTATATGTATAATAATAACATCCATTAAATAGTCAGCATTGCACCCGTGCGAAGCCGGGGCGGGTCGCTAGTTGGTAATAAGTCGTTGTCCCATTTGTAATGTCGGTGTGACAATGTCACAGTGTCCTTATATTAAAACAAAAATAACATATTTACAGAAACAATAATAGCAAAGGCATTAAAACTATCAAAAACACGATATGGAAAGAAATATTAAGTATTTTACATTGGAGTTTGATATTTTACGATAAATTGAATAAGCGACGCTTGGGCGAAATATTTTTGTATCTTTCCAATGTCCGCTCTATGTAATCTTAGAACTCTTTTATATGTCTATACTTAAGTGATATATGGATCGGTCACGGCGCATTTTTAATACTAGATTATCATTAGAGTCCAATTAATCAGCGGGTCGGATTGCATGTGTTAACGGTGCATTAAAGGTCTATTAGTTCGTGGTCGCGTGCTGCGCCGCGCCGCAGCCATGCACTGTTCCTTAACTAGGAGTTAGATAGGGTTTCGTATGCAGTATGGAAGTGTTACTAAATTGTAGAGAGTTTTTCATATAAGAGTTATTGAAGCTATAACGGGAGTTAGAGGAAGTGCCAAGAAGATAATTTGGGATATCGAAGTCTCTAAAGGTGTATCGAATTGGGAAATTTTGGGATCAGCGTGAGACTAGAAAAATAGGACAGGAAAAGAAGGAGAAAAATAATTACTAATGTATCTCTGGTGATTAATATGGAGCGATGTATAAAATTGTTCAACCAATTAAAATAAAACAATTTTACGGATTTTATCGCGGTTTTTTATATAGTCATTTACTCTCGACGCGACGTTTCGAAGACTTTGCAGCGTTCCTGGTCACGGTGCGGACTTTACCGTCTAACATTCGCGTAACCATAAATCATTGTTCAATTTTGACATTAGATAGGTCTATGCTTACAGAATATAAAACGAAAGAATTTACACAACCGGTTTGTTAAATGGATTTTTAAGGCCTAATTGGTTTTTTCCTTCATAAAGTTACATGAGACCACAAGACACCTGTTTCTCTTTAACTGTATTTAACGCCATATGGAGAAAATAGTTTTTAAAACATATTGAGTTGTTTCTAGCAGCTCGTGATGTTGTCATCGAGTTATGTCGGGCGGGTTATAAGTGCCTTTTTGTGATGGACTGTGAAAGACGTCTCAATGCAGCCGATAGACGCCATGTTTTTCGCAATATTTTAGGCGGTTATTTGACTGTCATTTTTTGGTATATTTTATGCAAAGGAAGAAATTCATACAGCCTAGATGATAAAGTATTTAAATTCTTATTATTTGACCTTTAATGTTGTAGTCAATTGATTTAATTCGTTCATTTTGAAGAATTTAAGTAGATAATAATGATACAAAGATTGTAGCTTTAGAATTTATCCATATTTATAACAGCAGAATTTGACTTTAAATGACATTATGTAGTGCCAAAAGTCCTGGTCTCCTAGCTAAGTGACCGCACGCGATGCAGCCGCGCCCGCGCCCCGCCCTGCAATGCTCTATGCAATTAACTGGCTTACAAAGGCCACCGCTTGCCCTTTCGCACCTAATCGCCAGCATTCGCCTATGCCAATATTTTTTTTCTAATCCTCAATGATTTGTTTAGCGAACGGCCGTTGTCTATGGACGTCAGTCTTAGTTTTTATTATAGCGGAATTGGCAAAGGAATTTTGATTCTTACAGCCTTACTGTGGTGCTAGGTTATATTAGCAGCTTCGGAACGAGAAGAAGCGGTCTAAGGAACTCCTTCAACAACATGATCTGTCAAAATGATATAGATATATTGAAAAGTGTCATAGAACATTGTAATTCTTTAAATAATTGTTAATCTATAACTAGAGTAAGAACTCTACCAGAACAATTAGGTGGAACAGATATGTTTCATATAATTATTATTAAGACAGACGTAAACCGTAACAGATTCTATCGTGTAGTGAGCGAATAGCCAACCAAATAAGAGATTGTGGGTTCAATTTCCACTCAAAATGATTTGTGATGTAAAATTTTTGACGAATTATTGATGTAACATTTTGTTATTTTATAGTACCTGATGATCCATTCAGGAAAATAAGCTATTCACTATGAAATATCAATCTACGGTACTAGATACGGCATAATATTTTTTTATAAGTAATAAGGGGAGGTGGGGAAAGGAATGATGTCAGGTAAGTATGATTCAGAATAAAATTTGACGTATTTTCTATCGCTTATATATTTATATCATTACCTGTGTACTTTATATAAGGCTTCGTTAAAAGTGTTTTTAAATGAGTCATTGCTGGATACAGGAAGTCACAAACTCAATATTTAACTTCCAAACCTAAATACCAAAGATGATCTCAATGAAGCTTAATTTCTGTCCAACTCGGACGCTGAAGATACGGCTGATTTAAACACTACCATCGAACAAACACACCACGAGTTTCAAATTCCATCTGTATACATAACTGATAACGAATCTCTAATCGTATCGGGGGATCTGGCACATTGCCTTTTTGACATTTAAATTTAAACCGTAACACAACATGGGAAGGACCATTTTCTCCTAGCAAAATCGTATAAAAATGTTGCCAGCCATCAAAGCCCAGCATTCCCCGACATCGTGTCCAAACGTCTCAATTCGTTATTTTATCTTTCATCATAAGTCGGGATGTTTTTTTGCAGTAATGTTAAATGTGCTTGTTTGTGGGGAAAATGTTTTGGTATGAAGTTGCCACGTTTGTTGTTTCAGTCTGGCGATAATTGGGATTCGAGTTCTGGTAATTGAATAATTTATATACCATAAAAAGAGATTAAGTTAATTCATTTCTGAAAGCATTTAAGTATACTTAGTGTGTTATTTTTGTTCTGTCAAACATTGTAATCATTTGACAGCTAAATTGTCTAATTAAACACTACACTGATTGACGTTTATAACTCTTTAAACATCTGTGTTAAAATACTAATCACGAGATAAAAGAACTCGTAAACGTTATTACATCATTAAAACTTTAATGTCAAACATAAGATGAATAATAACGCTACCTTAATCATAAAAAATATAATGCAATCAAACTAACCATAATGTAAAAACTTTCCCGCGCAAAATCCCGTTAATGGCCGCCGCTGTCATCACGCCTATTCCGCCTCTTTACTCAACCGTCCATCCAACATTTTTAGTCTGAACAAACATTAGTCAAAATGTCAAACAGTCAGTTGGCCAGTAGCTCGCACGGGCCGACAGCCGGAATGGTCCCGTTGATGTATGGCACTAAATTTTGACAAGTTCAGGTGACATTGACGTCACTATAATAGGGTAAAAAAACGTATCAACTTTATTAATGTTTAGGTGACAATATTCGTGATTGGTCGTGACACGGTCATTTGTCGATTCGAAATATAAAAGCGACGGATTGATGCATTTTTAAATATTTTATCTTGATAGAATGCGGTGACAATTGAGCGCCGGGGCTACAAAGTCTTGACGTATGCGAATATAATTTGTAACCAAAAGGACGGGTCCGAGGGGAACTCATGCAGAGAGTTATATTTGGTATCGATGCACATTCATAATAACGCAGACGTGAGTAATTATTAATAGGTACTTAGATTTATTTATTTTAAAATATTGTTTGATTTACTGTTCAGTACAATATTTTTGTTTCGTCAACCCGTACGTCAAGATTTATTTAGTGTGTAATACTTATGGCAGAATGATTCAAATACTTATGCGTGACTGTTAGTAATAAGCATTCAGATTTCTTATTTTTGGATAATATACCACTACCGCCCAAATTACGCACAAGCTGACCCAAGGCTATGGCTATAGGGTGAGCGAAATGCATTTTTTATCTGTTTAATTACAGTGGTTGAGACGGTTGCGTTGAAGGTTGCCTTTATTTGGCGAAAGAAGATCAATCAGGCTATCGCTGGCCATTGCTGAACGTAGGCTTCCTCGAGTGATCGCCGAGCATTCTTCCCCGCCGCCTTTTTAAAGTCCTCAGTCCATCATACAGCAGGGCATCCTATACTACGTCTACCTAAACGCAGTCTCTACTCCAGCACCGATCTGACCCATCGACCGTTCGTTCGACTACAAATATGGCCGGCCCACTTCCATTGGGACGACGTCAGACACTGGTTCTCTGGCGGATAACTTCATTTTGGGTTTTATCTGCCAGAGTGACTCCGAGGATCCTTTTTCAAATAGCACGCTGAGCTTTAAACTTGCGGTCCAGGTCACTGGTATTTGCTCACGTCTCGGAGGCGTAGGTCATTACAGATAGGACGTACTGGTTAAAAACCTTGGATTTCAAGCATTGAGGGATCGATGACTTAAAACTCTTAGGTAATTTCCCGAATGCCGCCCGGACTGCTGTATTCTCTTATCTCCCTCTTGCTCGTAGTTGTGCTGGCCCAGATAAATTATTTGGTCAAGGTACAGTATTCTTTCATAGCCTCGACAGTAGCACATCCAAAAACGTAAGCAGTAGTTATTTAAGCCTTGATCAACATAACAGTTATATTGTTTATTACGATTTATATATTTAAATCTAAATATTCCATTGTTGAATAAACTTTTATTTGTCATAAACTAACTAAACTCGTTCATAATATATCTACTAGGTCTGAAATCTAAGTTAGGGCGCCACAATATCTATCAACATTTGTTATCTGCATGCAAGAAGATCATGCGCATATTTCTA
Organism: Manduca sexta; assembly: GCF_014839805.1. Taxonomy (NCBI): domain Eukaryota; kingdom Metazoa; phylum Arthropoda; class Insecta; order Lepidoptera; family Sphingidae; genus Manduca; species Manduca sexta. The sequence goes on from NC_051127.1 coordinate 6,237,986, forward strand.
TTCATTAATCAATACTTTAATACTTTGTTAATGTAACAGTCTTAGACGATATTACAAACACTATTATTTAGCAAGAAGTATTGAAATTTTTAACAGTTAATTCAAATTACGTTCCAAATATATATATCTAAATTATACTAACAGAATCGCGTTTTCATCAACAACACTAGCCAGTTACATGGAAAAGTGAAAGTATAATCTATAAAATTTGCCACGACACAGGTGTCATAATTTTTACAAAAGTTTATTTGACTGTTACGTATAATCTAGACACTCGCCGAGTACAAACGAATAGTCACGAACACGAGTCTGTAAACAGCTAATACGGGTGCATTCGTTACCCATAATTGAGTCATATTTATTCCGCCAATCATTCGCCAATAGTCAAAGAAATATGAATGTCAAAAAAAGTATAATATGAATGTCAGTATGCAATTTTTGCTGTGTTTTGACTTAAAACGATTAACAGACTATCAAATTAAGGCGGTACCGATCAATGGAAGCCATTTGTTACCGAGATAACACACTGGTTAAAAAGAAAACAAACTTCGGGGTTAGACAACAATGCCGCGTCGTTCTTATGGAAGGACCGCGATGTTTTTATTGGGAGACTAGATTTTGATCGCGGGTTTGGTTTTTCGATTATCTTGGATAGTATTTGTAATATTTTTGTGTGTTGGAGAGTCAATGGCAGTCTTTGTTGAGGTTGATAACTTCGAATAAAAAGGATTGTGGAATCTAAATCTTTGCTAATTTCACTAAGCATACGAAAAAAAATCAATAGTTTCATTAGATCTTGATGGTTGATCAAAAATACCTAAATTCTTAATACATTTGTATAACGTAAACACGTTTTGACTAAATGTATTAGGATTCATAATTACTAATAATCATTTGACATTCAGTGCCGAACTCATTTACTATGCTAAAAACTAGGATATTCTCTATACATATATCTTCCAAATATACATTTGACACATACAGGACATCCACACAATTTTATCATACGTACAGATCAATCGTCTCTCGTCCGGATCTCCACTGAATGCGAAGTTAATTTGCATGCATTTAAAAAGATTAAAACTAAGTTTTTGTGCAGCATTGTAGTGTTTTTGTCGGTTTCTTTGTTTACTTTTTTGTTCGATAGATGGAGTTGTATTCAGTTGGATATTGCGTTCAACCTTCTTGTGGTTAAATTATTGTTCCAAATTAAATATACTAATTGAAATAGACACAGATTTGTTTTATACTAAGTTTATATTGACTTTGATGTTATATATATACCTAATCATGAATATTGTTGCACGTTACTAAGGTTATAAAGTGTTTGAAGAAAAGTTTATGCCTTGTCTAATAGATCACGGAGAAATGGTTTACATTTTTCAAGAGTTATTTACCGCCGGCTACTTAAGCCATCGCTTATAGGATTACCGCACATACTTATTTACCAAACTTTTCAACATTCACCTTCGCGAAAACCCGAACTGCATTAATCTTATCTATTTAGAAACCGCAGCAGGGCCGTCCCATTTATTCACCCTACGATACAACGCGATTTACAATGTACTATTTCTTAATCTTCCCGCTCTGTGATGCAATTAATTCAACATTTCGACACATAAGTTTCAGCCACACGCGCCATGTTTGTTGATCAAGCGCGGGAAATAAGCCAGATTTCGCGCGCAAAATTCCGCCATTATATTTATGTTTATAACCTCAAAATAATTGCAAAACACGTACGCCACCGTGGAAATGATAATTTTAGATGATTTTAAGATGTGTGATGTTGAATTAGAGTGTATTTAGGTTTTATTTTATGTGCTGTTCATTTGTATTTGTAATTGAAATGTTTGTGGCAGGTTCGCATTTAGCGAGGTAGAGCATGGTATTTCTATAACGTGTTATCAAGTTAGTTTTAGAGTTTGTTATTTTTTGTAAATTATTGATGCACAAAATGATTTGCATAATGATTTCACAGAAACCGAGTGAAAACAGCCACAGTTGAATGTGTTTTGGTTGTATTACCATATGTAAGAGGAGTCACCGACAAGATTGGCTACATTCGGAAGCGTGCTTACATAAAAACTTATTTTAAGCCACCTAAGAAGATTAGTAAATTTTTACCACCTGTCAAGTGCCATATACCTCTGCAAGAACCGGGTGTATACAAGATATATTGCATCTGTGGCCTCTCTTATATCGGGAAAACAAAAAAAAAATATAGGGACCCGCGTAGAAGAATATACAGCTGACGTGAAACACCGACGCTTTACGAAGTCTGCAGTCGCTGAACACTCTGAAGGAGGCGCCAATCATTATCTGCGACTAGACAAGCCACAAATCCTTGTCAAAGAACACCGATTCCTACCTAGGATGATTCGGGAGGCTATTGAAATTAAAAAACATCCTAATTTCAAGAGGGAAGATGGTTGGAAGCTTGCATAAGCCTGGGATCCAGTTTTACATTTAATTAAATCGGAACCCAAAAGACTGGTTGCTAGACTTCTAGACATTCTGAGCTCATTCTGCGTAGATCGGACCGTCAACAGTTATAATTTAAAAAAGTTGTATAATTGTAAAATGTAGATAGATATTGTAACTTTGACTTTACGGATGAACAACACCTCAGTCCCTCCCGTGACCATGAAGGCTGCAAAGTCTTCGAAACGTCGGGAGAAAACCAATATATTAAAACTGCGATAAAATCTGAAAAATGGTTTAATTTTGGCAAAATGATTTGGCTATATTTTTTACAAGTGATACTCACCTAGGAAAATAAAGATCTAATTTAAACTTAGAAAAATATCGAGATATGTATTTGATAATAGACAAAAAACTTTATAATAAGAAAATTGTTTCTATATTTAGTTAACTTTAAAACTTCCTAATATAATGACAACCATAATAGGCATTCTTAAGCCTCCCTATATCCCTCCCCTATTTATTATTTTGGGAGGTCTGGTCACTGAACATTCACCTCATTCCGCATCCGTATTGTATATTTATATTATCGGCATGCATTCGCGTGTCCTGTTTGTTTGAATATTAAATTTAGTATTCGCTTATTGTTTTATCGATGTGTTTACCGCATCTCGGATTGTTCCACTAATGCTCACTTAAAGCATACATTTAGGACGGGTTCCGTTTTGTTAGAAAATATTTGAAGATTTATTATATTTGGTGAATCATTTGGTTCGTCACGGTTTTGAGTTGTCTGACCCTGTGATGTGTCAGAATTTTGATGGCAGCCATACTGTTTTGCGGTTTAACGATGCTCTATCAATTATAGATCTAGGATTTTATGATAAACGTTTATTTATTTATATTTTAGTCGCTTAATACATCCACATAATTAAGTGTTTTTGAGTTGAAAATGGAAGTTTACTCTTAGCGGAATAAGCAAAAAATAAACATGATGATGATTTAAAAGCAATTTGAACCCTAAACTACAAAGAAACATTTATTAAGTTTAAACAACCAAATATTAAATATAGATAATTGTTCTACGAAAAGGAAGGGTAAAAAACTCATAAAAGCCGTCGTAACGCCTTATTATATTCCAAAAATGATAACCAGAACCGAAGAATTTCACGCGAATAATAAATTCTTAAGTTATTTTGAAAATAAAGTGACCTTTACCGTCGGTTGACTGAGGGGTTTTTTTAAAGCCTGCATTAATCCGTCGGGAACCAGCGGGAGGGCGACAGGTGCGGGGCCCAGACCGCCCGCTCAGGGTCCCACGGAACGTACAATTGGGTTAAGGGGTATCGTGGAGTTATGTTAATAAAGTATATTATATACTCTGCAACAATGTAACGATTTGTGAGGACGTGTTGCCATTGAATTTAACTATTTTGCGGATTTTATATTATAATTTTCCTCTGAATTAGAATAGGAATAGGGAGTAAATGGTGATATAAAAACCACGATAAAATACGCAAATTAGTTTTATTTCAGTATGTTACGTTCGCGTAAACATAAGGAATGTTATATTTCTTTCACGAAGGTCTACATGTAGATTCTACATTTAGATTCAACATTCAAATATGTTTAAAATAATTATAGACCATATTCTTCGTATTAGAAAGTTTGATTTAGAAAATGTTCACTTGCCTGCATATAACTAGAACACATTAATGTCCTCAATTCCAGAGGAATACTGGATGTATTGCTAATATTAAAAGAAATAAATGGCTTTTTGGGATTTTAGTTATATCATAGACTGTGAAAGTCAATACTTATACCATAGTTTGGAAAATAAATAAAAAATAAATTCGCGTAAATATACCATAATCCAGGAAATATATAAAAAAAAAAATATACGAGCGTCGTTGTGTTTTAGATTGTGGTATTATCTCGGTAGACCTGGCCCAGTGTAGACAGTATGACGCATTCACATAATGCCTGGCATTTCCGTCGTCCATGGGCGACAGTGACCCCATACCATTAGGCGTGCCATTGGCAGCTATAAAACATATACCAGCTATAAATAATATAGCCTATGGAGCAGATTTTAGGCAGGCCGGTGGTGTACTTCCTGTTCAAGATGGTGGTGACACGTCCAATGCTTTATGTACACAACCTCTAATTTAAAATATCCGTATATAAGTGATCTTAAGTGTTATTTACAAATAATAATAATAATTCTTATTAATTGTTTTGACGTATCATAAATGCAACTTTGTTCGCCTGCGATGAAATAAAGTATTTCATTAGATTTATTCTATTCGATTCAACTTCTATTGACATTTCGTCTGACAGTTTTGCAGCCGTCGCACATTTGATGGGTTTTAATTTATACATAAACCCTTTATGATTCATCTACCGGTTATATATTGAATATGTTTCCGACATTAAACAAGATATACGAGACGTAAGATAAGCATTTGTATAACCGGCCGTAATGATGGAATTCGTTTGTTTTAATTAGTTACCTTGACATCGATAGGCGCGAAATGCTAATTTTTAAATTACGTTCGAACTTCGAAAGCATAGATAAGATTTATGTTCTGTTTTTGAATTTGGAAATTAGACTGTTGGTTTTGTTGTTTATTTTATTGGTTTTAACTTGTTTATTTGTGTTTTTTTACCGAAAAAGCAACACAAACAGTTTTAGAGTGAAAAAGTTTTTTTTTTATGTACGTAATAAACCATAAAGCCTAGGATTTTCTGCTACATGAAGATACACAAACTAATTATCACAAATTTGTGTAAATATTTCTAATGTAGTATATCAGTAAGAACGTTAAACCTAAGTTCTAATAAAATTTATAACACAAGTCATACTTTTTATGATTGTGAGTTAAAATTATAAATTAAGGGCCCGTCTCCTACTCGTTCTTATTCTACTTAGCATATTAAATTTAATTTTTAAAGGTTACACTTTAAATACAAAAAATAATATATTGACGATTAGAAATTCAGTTTTAATTAGATACATGGGTTTCTAACATGCTTTTCGTCGCCGTTAAAACTTATGTAAATATTCCCCTAATCCTTATAACTTATGTAGTGTCAAAAGGGCTGTGGCCGAACACATTTTCGAAGTATAAAAACCCTATTTATTTATAATTTCTATTAAAACTCGACTAATAATTACATATAAATAAATGGATGATTATCAAAACGACACATTCGTAGTGCGAACTTATAAACTGTTTAATTTATGACGGCACAAAACGGCGTACCTTTACTAATTTATATTCATAAAAGGAAATAAATTGTGACGATAAATTTCTTTGTGTTATTGTGAGGGAATACTTTAGTTTTGTAACCATTGCTGTTTTAGATTGATTTTGTGATAAATATTTTATACAAAAGTAGCAATGGATGTGAACAATGTGTGTATGTTCGAGAATTTGTACGGTGTGTAAAGTCCCTTGGTGCCAGTGTCATCGACCCGAGCCTTGACCGAGGCAGTGAAAGTAACACGACGGATTGATATTAAACAGATGAATATCACATATTTAAATTTAGAACGAATTTAATTTTTGACATATTATTTGCTTTTTGAATTTGTTACGTTTACGTGACCAAAGATATTAAGGGTACTGCCTTAATTTAAAATTTATTTTCTGCCATTACTTAAACAAAGTGAATTTATAAACTCCCGTGGGGTGAAATGAAAAATATAGTTTTTATATACCTTCTTTAATACACTTACAATTAACAATAATCAACAACAATTACACATTAATCAACAACGATCATATACAAACAACAGCAACAGACAATACAGTGTAACAAAATAAATATCACAATAAACTGTAGTCATAACTGGTGGAAATACATCTCCAACAGATCTACATAAGTCTTAATTTGTATTTACAAGTGGCAACCCCGCCACGGTACCCGAGCGAAAACTTACAGTATAAGATATCTCGCTAATAAATGCCCCTCGAGAAAACGTTCGAAATCTAATCGAATTTCGAATCGAATTTCGAATCAAATTTCGAATCGAATTTGAATTAGTGTTTGCCTGAGTGGTGGTAGACGTGCTTGTAGACTGGCACGTGGACGGGGTAAGGTTTGGGAATGGGGACCTCGACCTTCTTCTCTACCTCGACGGGGTAGGGCTTCTCCACTTCATAAGGCACAGGCTTTTCGACGGGGTAAGGCACGGGCTTCTCTACTATTTGGGGCACGACCTGGAAAGAATAAAAAAAAATGAAATTATTTCCGATTGTCAGCGATCTTTTAAATCCTAGTTAATAATAGACTTCGGTCATCATTCTACCATATTTAAACAGTTCCTATTACTTTATCAAAGATAAAACTGGAAAAAATAGCTACTTATAATCATTAGCCAAAATATTAAAAATCCAAGATGTCTTCTCTAGCATCGATATGTCGTAACTATCTGTCATAAATGGCGGGAACTTTTTTTAATCAACGCTCCACTGGCTGTCGCTTTTACTTTCGTTGCGGCCAGTTACATTACATAATAATCAGTGCAGTGGCGTGAATGGCTCCACTTATGTCATAAGATAGCATTGAAAAACAACAATGACATCGACAATCTGACGATATTAAATGTCATTTTGTTGTTTTGATGGACAATTGATGGTTCTTTCGTAGTGACCATTGTTTGAATACAATAGAAAATAACTTTCTATATAAATAATAGTTTGTAGTACAGTATTTATCGTGAAATGATCTTTTTCAAAATTTATAATAGAAAAAAACATTCAATTGTTTCTTTTGGTTAAATCAAATTTATGGGTCAAAATAGCTCACATATTTGACGATTATTTTTTAATTAATTTTATTGGCTGTATAGACTGTTTTTAATTCATTTTTTTTAAATGTAACTGGATACTATTAGTTCCAATTTGTGTTTTTATATAAAAAACAATAAACATCTCATCTTAAACATTTACTTTTTGTACACTTTGAATATTGTGTTAGACATGTGAACTGTTTATTCATGAACGCATCATTCATTATACGGCGCAAATAATTTTATGATCTTCAGACACGTTTAAGATGATTAGATTCGATTATGTCTGGTTATAAATCAGCTTAATGCTATAACCATGTATTACGAAATATGAAAAAGATATTAAATTATTTCATAAATTTACATAATTATATGCACTACAGATACGTCTCGTGTCGCCAATAGGAACTACTTTTGTTGACACTCGGGTATCGACCCTAAAGCATCAGAATTTTGGAACCTGCTCATTCAATAACACCAGAAACCAGTTTAAGCCAGTTTTTCCCGGATGATAAAACCATAAGAAAGAATGACAGCTCTCTAAATTCCAGAAAATTGATTAAACAACAAATATCGTCAGAAATCCTTAAAATCACAGGAGTAGCATTGCTATTTATATGTAGTTCATTAGTACTTTTTTCCTGGATAACAATCAGAGGCGGCCTTTGAGGGAGGCGAACCGGGCAAGCGCCCGGGGCCTTTCGCTAACAGAGGCCTCGCGAGATGCCTCGCAGGACCTTTTTTACGTTATTACCGACGAAACTTTTAAAACAGGGGAACGTTTTTTTACTCTGCCCGGGGCCTCGCGTCTGTTCCTTTTTACTTTCCCCTGGGGCCTCGCGTTGTTTAGGGCCGCCACTGGTAACAATCCCTCATCCTAGTAGATAAAACTTACCTTATAAACAGGCACATGGATCGGCTGCTCGACGGTCACGTGGACGGGGTAAGGGTGGGGGATCGGGACCTTCACGTACTGTGGCACGGACACCGCCACGGGATGCGGGATCGGCACGCCGATCTTCTTCACCACTGTCACGTGGTACGGCTTGGTGTGCTCCGTGTGCGAGTGGCCTTCTGGCTCCCATTCCGAGGGGCGGGCGGTGGCTACTGCGGCCAGGAGGAGGACGGCTGTTGTCGTCTGAAAGAGGCGATGGTTATAGAACAGTTGTGGAGGCTCTTGGTCAGTGGACAGTAATATAAAACTGGTAGTATATAATAATATCAGCCCTGTACTATATGCTGTCCTACTGCTGGGCACTTCTCTACTACTGAGGGAATGGGCCTTAGTCCACCACGTTGGACTAGTACGGTATGGTAGACTTCACACACCCTCAAAATTCCTGTAGAGAACTACTAAGGTATGTTGTAAATAATTTGTAGTCCAATCTGGTAAATTTGGTAAGTCACTCGATAATTTTAATGGTAGGTGAATAATAAAGGTATAAACCCGATATAAGAGTGAATTAGTTCTTATATGAGGTAATTTCTTAAGAATCGTAGTTGAGCGGGCTTGATAGAAACGAATAGAGATGAAGGGAGCTGTGGATTTGCGATTAAGGAAGTTTGAAAGATTGTATGAGATGTTAGATATTTGACAAGTTATGATACTGGAAGGATAGTTACTAGAGTTTGGAAATAAAAAAGACAGTTTATGGAGTAAAGGCTTATGAATCTAAAAGACTGGACTATGTTTTACCATAGAAATTTGTTGAGTATTGTAACGTCCCACCAGGGAATTGATATTTATTAAACCGAATATATTAAAGAAAATGAATCTTTAGGATGAAAATTTATAATGAACCGATACCTATATAATATAGGTATATCGGAAATTGTGCACGGAAAATAAATTTAAATAGATGTAATAAGTAAAATTGTAAACATTTAGTAATAAACGTGTGTGCTGAAAAAGTAAACCAGACCAAAGATCACTAAAGCAGATTTAACAACACATTAGATGATATAATTGATTTAATAATACAGACAACAACAGTTAACCCAAAAAATTATGACTACGCGAATTTGTATCGAATCCGTGTTAATGTAACGAACAGTTATTCGAGATAAACATCTCGATCTAGTGATGTAATCGGATACGTAAGATACAATTAAGTGCCAGTAACAGGAAGTAGCTCGTCCTTTCACTGCGAGATATAGGAAGCTGTGACGTAACAAGGTGTGCCATTATGACATAATTTAAAAGCCATTATGGGTTCCATGCTAAAGTGTGCGTTCACTGCACATGGAATGTGAGGATGTAATTTAAAAATGGAATTTGAATTTTTTGAAAATGGAACACGCAGCCATTTTGTTAATTGTCTGTTTTGACACGAACTCCATGGAGTTGTATGATAAGAAACTTTATGATCGAGTTGAAACGTCAACGAAATTAAATATTATTCATGATAAATAACCACTTTAACACAAAAAATAATTTTGAACACAACGTTAATTACTGTGTATAATGGAACGTATTTTTGAATATTGTCACTGGCACTCGCGGTTTGACTATCGAAGATTATAAATATTAAAATAACTTACAAAAGCGATCATGTTGTCAAGTTTAGATGATGTTGTGGACTTCTTAGTATTGACTGGTGCATGCTGAGATCCCCTCCAAGCGTTTTATACTTGGTGAAATGTACGCACCACCTTTCCATTCAGTGATAGGTCCGAGTATTATGTTACTCATTACTTGATACAATATCTGTGATCGTATCTGTGTGTTAATAATTGCTTTTTAATACATTGCGTGCGTATCAAGTATAACAGTCTCCGTGCGCAGTTGCTCATCAACGGATGTTGTGCAATAAATTCGAAAGCAACAGTGAATGGTTCAGTGGTACCGTTCGATTGTACTATTTCGAGTTAACGAGAAAAAAGTTAAAACAACCTTTTTTATTTGCTGTCTGTATCTCTATATGTGCGAGATGTGATTTTATGTAACACCTTTCGGGCTTTCGGAATTCCTATGCTTTAATTAATGTTTTAAATTGATTTTGTTTTAATTTTAGTATGAACTAATTATCGATGGCTTCAAAGTAAACTGTCGTATCTCAAAAAACAACTTCACTTTTTTAACGTTTCGCTATCTAGATACTGTTTAGTAACAAAGCCATTTAATTCAAATAATTTATTATTAAGGTACTCCGCTAAAAAGTGAATATAGCAATTTTTTTAGATACGATAATTTACTAAGTAGCCATCGTTATGTCGTAAAAACGTCAGTATGTGATGGAATAAGAAGTATAGGGCGTTAAAATATAACGTGGTAGGCATAAAAAAATAATAGGGTTAACATGGCAAAGAAAAATAACATGCAGAAAATTATGGAAAACTAGGGGAGGTTTGTGTCAAAAGGCAAGCTAAATAAAGTGATCGATGTCGATGGCTAGAATACTTATTTTTGTTGTTATAATATATCTATAGCAAATTCAATGTTGTAGAGAATTATAAGAACTGCAAAGAAATGTATGTTTTGGTAATGGTAGGATATATATTATATCTGCCCGGATAGTGACCACCGTACACAAGGTGCAAATTATAGTGCTCCACGTAAGTGTGTCGCGTATCGAAATTAGTCTGTGTATATCCGGTTCAGGCCGGCATAATTGTGACGACTATCGAGGGGTAAACATCTCTCGTCAGGCCGGCATAATTGTGACGACTATCGAGGGGTAAACATCTCTCGTCAGGCCGGCATAATTGTGACGACTGTCGAGGGGTAAACATCTCTCGTCAGGCCGGCATAATTGTGACGACTGCCGAGGGGTAATCATCTCTCGTCAGGCCGGCATAATTGTGACGACTATCGAGGGGTAAACATCTCTCGTCAGGCCGGCATAATTGTGACGACTGCCGACGGGTAATCATCTCTCGTCACGACATTCTATTGGAGCCCATTTCACTTACCATCAGGTACAGTGGCGTCACCTTATCGCGTCCGTTTAAAAAAAACATTCCATCAACATCTTTAATGAACTGTGTAGTCCGGAGAACGGTAGTCAGGTCGACTAATTTCATCATCATTATCTCAGCCACAGGAAGTCCACTGTTGAACATAGGCTTCCCCTAAGGATCTCCATGATGACCTGTTGGATGAATTTAATTAAAATTCTTTAAGTTTCAGTTCATATGAGATTTAACTATGATCAAAACTTCCGTAAATTGATGTAGGTAAATAATATCTATTATTTATGGTAAAAGCGCCGATAGCCTGATTGAGTGTGTAATGGACCAAAACGTATGTCCGCAGGTTCAAATGCCAAGGGAACAACCTCTGACTTTTCAAAAAATGATGTGTGTATTCTTTTGATTTAACAGTGAAGGAAAACACTGTGAGGAGACCTGCATATCTGAGAAGTTCTCTATAGGATTATTGAGGGTGTGTGAAGTCTACCAATCCGCACTAGACCAGCGAGGTTGATTATGGCCTAATCCCTCTCAGTAGTAGATGAAGTCCGTGCCCAGATATGGGACAGTATATAATACACGGCTGACATTATTATAATCGTTTATAGTAGTTGACTGTTTCGATGTGAAATGTATAATTCAATGACGTAGTTGTATAACGGTATTACTGCAGAGGTGAGGTCCCAGGTTCGACCCCGGCTCATGAAAAATTATATTGGGTTTTTCTGCTCAGTTTTAAAAGACTTTGGAATTAACACCCCATATGGCGACCGCCCCTATCACATCATAGGACGGAACACAAAAATCGTGACCCTGGTCGCACCTCTCTACAACTTCGGAGATAAAACATGTGAGTCGTTTATTTGTTTTATTACGGATAGAAAGGTGTTTAATTCAACCAAAAAATTATAAAAAGATTGTTATTGGAACTACTTTCTTATATTAATTGAAGCACTCGGCCAGGTTCCGTCGCGTTTGCTGTCGGTAATTTAAACGAGACCAAACTGCTTATTGACGGTTAAATAATATTAACTACTTTCATTTCTTACAATGTGTATAACCGTATCTGCGCATCGGAACTGATGTTAATAACTAATTAATTATTTACGTATAATTATCTATACATTTTATAAAACGAAGACCCCTTTTCTATCTGTATGTTATCGATTTCCTCAAAATCTACTGAACTGATTTTTATGAAATTTGGTATGGAGGTAGTTTAAGACCCTGGGAAGGTTAGGCTTTCTATCCCGGAAAAATATATAGCGGGAATTTATCCCGGAAAACTATTTTACGCGGGCGATTCCACGAGCAAAAGTTATTAGTATAAACATGTCAGTGACGAAATGTCCATATAATCCAATTCCTCCCGGCTTCCTTTTCGTAATTTATGTAAAATCTAATAATCATTAGAACGATTTGCAGAACACGTTCATGTATATTATAGGTACCTATATGTTATGTCGGATTCTATCGGAAAATTCCACCCTTCGCCACTGGTATGTATTATAGAAGAAGAGAAAAGAAAGATTTATTATTGGGACAATAACAGTATAACATGTACAATACAAGCAGAGACAAACAAAACATATACCTAGAGAAAAAATACAAAATTATACCCAATGTGCCAATAATGGGAATCCTCATTCAGCTTCTTGCTGCAGTACCAGCATGACTGATACTATAGCGCTGATTTTCAATGAGGGACCCAGGATCATTATGAAGTTATTGTGTTAAAGTGTGCTGGCCATGTCTACTCTCAGACGGTCGATGGAGCAGACGGGTGGTGGAGTGGAGACTGCGATTAGGTAGACGTAGTGTAGGATGGCCTGCACGATGGACTACTTGAAGAAGGCGGCGGGTAGTGGATGGATGCGGGCTGCTCAAGACTGGGATGGTTGGCGCTCACTTAGAGAGGCATATGTTCAGCAGTGGACGGCATTTGCTAGTTATAATGAACCTTATCTGACACGTAATATAGCTCATTCTATATTTAACACTGACTGGTAGACAATGCATAGTTCGGCGGATTATAGTATAAAATTTTGTATAATTTATATTGGTTATAGGTAATTTGTATTAAAGAAGTCTGCCAATCCGGTTGGTGGTCCCGCTCAGGAGTAGAGAAGACCTCTTGATTCCTTCCTAAGGGTATATCGGCCGTGGCGGCCAATCTCAACGGAGATCAGCAAAGTACGCAGGAAATATTAGTGCACAAGTGTATGCGCATTACTCAGTTATACTAAAACAAATAGGCGATAGAAATCTTAATTGTCTAGATACGTGTGTGTATCAACGCGGTTTGTACTAGACGCTTGATTGAGTCCTAGGAAATTAGATAGGGAAAGTTTACGCGGACGTTTTCCTGTTACTTTCAATGGGGTTCATTAAGCATATCACTAATGTATTCCCGAATATGAAGGCACCGAGGTCGGCGGAGCACTGTGATTTGACATTATACGAATGCATCAAAGTAGTTTTTTTTTTTAAATAAATTGTTTCAATATTCCATTACATTCAGACGAAGAAATTTCCTTTGCTTATTTTTTTTTTAATTGATTTGTAGTAAGTACTCCATGTATTATTGCATTCAGCCATAGAGATTTCCTTTGCATGGTTTTTTTTAATTGATTTCAATATTCCATTGCTATCAGATCTAGAAATTTCCTTCACCAACCGTACACAATTTAACAAATCGTATTACTTGATATCTTAGAAGCTATATGAATATACTTAGATATATTATTCTACTTAAGTTGCATATTTTGTGATTCGTCAATGATTACGTGAATGAGATATGTAGAGATAATGGTAGATGGTGTTTGTGCGGGCTGCGGTCACGCGCCTCTGTTACAGCAAAAAACGCATCCGCTAGCCAACAGCGCGCAATGTGGAGACGGCAGCGAACAATAAAAATATAGCTTTAGGATGCAAGCCACGAAAATAGCTCAACAAGTTTAAAAAGTTTCTAAACTGTTAGCCAGAAATTTTAATCAAAAGAAAACTCTTTGCAAACTATTTTAGTGAAGAAAAAAATGATTGTCATTAAAAATTTTAAATTCGATTTTTGAATTTGTTTAGTTACCTTTCTTCGTAAATGTCGGTGGCAAAATGTATCTGAAGTGCATTCCCGCTACTGACCTACTGAGATATGATAAACCGTCGTCTTACTGAGGAAGATTAAGATTAAGACGTATTGGGATTGAAATAGGAAGGTTCTTGCACTAGACTGTGATAAAATTAGATAGAAAAAGAAAAAGCTAATTTAAACTGAATGTTTATGCAAATAAGTGTTTCTATAAGTAGTAGTTTAAGTCAATGTGAGAGGTTTGGAGAACTTTACTTTCAGATGTAGATTAATATCTTCGGAGTTTAGAAAGTAGTTTTATTTAAATATATAAAAAGATGCTTATATTGATTTTAGGTTTTTCTAGTACTAGATATTTTTTACATATCCCATTATCTATTTTATTGCAAGATATAACGAAAAAAAATTATAAAATTCTGCATTATGTGGACTGACAAGTTACAAAAAAGTTTTTTTTTTAATTCAAATACTTCGTAAAATACATAAAAATAATTTCGTCATAGTACATTATTAAATCGCTACAACTTAGTATTTGCACCACGCTTCTATCTTGTCAGTAATTTAATAAACGTATCTATTAAACTGATTTATATTGCTTTTACGTCTTCGTTTACGAGCTTTGGACTCGTTACTCAGTTTCAAGTGAAAATATCACCAATAGGTTAGCTCGAGACGGACGTCTTGACACCTAGGGCATATACATCGGAGCTACTTATTTGTGTAGTTTAGGATAGACGCTTTAGGATCAAAGTATTGATGATTGAAATCGTCATTTATTTAACGTTTTTTTATTATTTCGCTTTTTTTTTTCAAAAAATTATGCCCTTTAGAAAAAAATAATTTTCACTAAAAAATAATGATGTATACAATGCGGTACTAGTCGAAAAATAAAATAAAATACATTATTCGATTTTTGTCATGCTCAGATGCTATCATCGAGTTCAATATTCTCGTCAGTAGTTATTTCCAATTATTATTATAATTATACTTTACATAGTAAAAACGTTCAATATGCCTTTTTCAGATTATTACAATCAAATATTAATTGTAAATCGCTATCAACTTATGTCGTACACCATCTAATCAATCTATGTTACCCTATTTAACTTATATCTGCAATTAGACTTTCACATCGCCGTTAGCTTATTACTTGAGCCGCATGCATGACTATTAACTTTTAATGTACTATTATTGAAGTGTAAACTTTTTTGAAATAAGAACGTAAAATATTTGAATATTTGGGCGCGAATAAAAAATAAGTGTTC
Source organism: Manduca sexta (assembly GCF_014839805.1). Lineage (NCBI taxonomy): Eukaryota > Metazoa > Arthropoda > Insecta > Lepidoptera > Sphingidae > Manduca > Manduca sexta. The sequence continues at coordinate 6,253,470 of NC_051127.1, forward strand.
ATAAAGGTTTTTTTTTATTTTGCATTAGAGTTTTCTCTTTTAAAATAGAATATAGTTTGTAGACTTTTATATTTTATTTACTCATTTCAGTTTGCTTTTTAAACTAATGATTTGGTTGAGTGGTTCTAAATATTTTGCTCGTAAATATTGCTAGTAGTTTTACACATCATTTTAAGCTTGTTAATTAGTAATGGAATTATTTTTGTGTTTAATATTTGATATATTCTAAGTTTAAAATGAAGATTGCATATTATTAGCATTTTAATCTTATAAAATTAACAATTTCGTAAAAGTAACGGAGAAAGGGAGTTTGGACTAGACTTACTGTTTCATCTAATAATATTTACTCAAGCAGCATGGTTGTAAGTGTAAATGCTTCCACAGAGTACCATCGTTACAAAATTTATACCCGAAGGGGTAGGCAGAGATGTAACTATAGCACCACCTTTTTTAATTGTGTTAGGTCCCATGATATAAAAGAGGCCCATTCTATCGCTATGTAGGCCAATAATTTCAGACCCCGCAATGATACTGAGCAGAAATACCCAACATCCTTTCCCCGACCCGGGATCCGAACTCACGACTTCAGAGCAGTGTCGTATCGCACACACAATACAACATCGCTACAGAGGCAGAGGAAGTGGAAAAGATAATTCTACAGTATTTCGTTTCATCATCTTCCTGTCTTTTGTTATTTTAATGAAGGTTCATAGTTAACACTTTTACACAAACAATTAGGTTTGGTTTTTATGTTCACCTGTTTTGAATCCAGGACCTCCCGGCATGGTGGCCGGGAGGGGGGAGCAAAGCCCGCCCAGAAATAAATCACAAAAATATACTGAATAAATCTGCAACTGTGAACTATAGATTACAGAAGTTTTATTATGATAAAGCATTTCTAAAAACCCGCACGATTTGAATTTAAGAAAATAAACATGATATTATGTAGTATAAGTACAGATGCACGTCCCTAAAACTAATCTTGGTGGCACCCATGCCTCTCGGTAACACACTGCTATAACCATAAGACACAATACAAGGTCATTTTGACATTGCGTTACAAAATGAAACCACATACTCGTCTTCACCTTTGCTAACATCGTGCCAAATATAATCCATTAATAACTAATATTTTTACGAAAAATCCTGGTTTTATTTTTCAGATTTTTTGATTATTTTGTAGTGTAGTGTAATGCGAATATGACGTGTGTGTGGGTGTATTTCTGACTGAAAGTATGATGTTGCTGCTGCAACGAATTCTCAGTAATAGTAGTGGCTTTTGGGCGCGTAAAATGAAAATTACTTTTTATTATTTATTTTGTTCGAAACTTAAACTTTTTTATTTTACATCTAAGGCTCAAGTAACTTATTGTAAAGTGTTATTTCCAAGGAGATAATAATGTGGTTTCATTTAGTAACGCAATATCATAATGACCCAGTATATAAGTAAGTAATATATTTATTCCCACAACGCTATATTCTTATACATCACGCCACAGGTTCTATGGTGCTAAGTCTACCGGTAAGTAATTTCCGCGTACATACTTTTAACATTATTGTATGAGATTGCTCATGGAGTGTTTTAAAAGAGTTCTTATAATTTTTTTTTTCTAAATAATTAACTACTAGTACGTAGTTAGATAAAGCGGTGATAGCCTAGTTGGTTGTGGAACGGAGTGCCGAGACAAATGTCCGCAGGTTAAAACCCAAGGGCCAAAGTCTGACTTTTCTAAAATTAAGTGTAAATTCTTTGCGAATTGTCGCTTGCTTTAAAAGCGAAGGAAGACATAGTAAGGAAGCCTGCATCCTGAGAAGTTCTCTATAGGAATTTCGAGGGAGTGTGAAGTCTACCAATCCGCACTAGGCCAGCGTGGTGGACTAAGGCCTGATCCCTCTCAGTAGAACAGGCCTTATAATACAGGGCTGACTTAATTAGTTATAGGCTATCAGTATTTATGACTACTAACTTAACAACTGCCATTTTTTTGTTCCATTTGTATACTAACCTAACAAACAGTAAACACATGGAACATAATGAATATGGAATGAAATATAACGTGGAATATAAATCATAATTCTATTACTTTAATGCAAATGTCATAAGGCAGATGTTTGCCTGTCCGCGTGTCAAGTTATCTTACTTAAATATTTATAGTGTTATTCATAAATTGATCGGTTACCCTGTTCGATGTCTGAATGATAGCGGTAGTTAATTTGTCAATTAATTTTGAATATATTAAGTCGCTTCTGGTATTTGTATGGGCGTGCGATCATTTATAGTGGAGCTACTAAGTACATATGAGTTATTCGGGCAGTCTACTAAAGGGGAGAGACGATGATCAAAGTCACTTCGTATATCGCAAGCCTATATAATATTAAAATTAAACTATTTTTCGGATTTTATCGCGGTTTTAATATTACACTCCCTCGGTGACGTAGTTTTATCGCATGCGTGGTATGGTAGCGCTCTGAGGTCCTGGGTTCGAATTCCGGGTCAGGCAACGTGACATTTGGGTTTTTCGGCTCAGTGTCAGCTCGGAGTCTGGAATATACCGATAGGCTCGTCCCCTATCACATCATGGGACGGAACATACTTGGCGAAAAGTGGATGCCCTGTTGCGCCTCTGCATACCCCTTCGGTGATAAATGCGTGATGTTGTACGTGTGTGTTTAATATTATAAATCTAGATCTTTAAATCGGATCACAAACAGCTAAAAAAATTAAAAAGTTATATACTTAATTGTACAATGAAGGTAGATATTGTAACTTTGACGTTGCGGATGACCAATACCTCAGTCCCCCCCGTGATCACGAAGGCTGCAAAGTCTTCGAAACGTCGGAAGAAAACCAAAATATTAAAATCGCGATAAAATCCGAAAAATAGTTTAATTTTAATGTCTAACATTCGCGTAACCATAAGAAATCATTAGCCTACATAACTCTATAATTAATGCTTAGTTAAATCAAAAAAATAATATTAGATTTCACTCATCCTCAAAATTCCTATAGAGAACTATTCAGGTTTCCTCGTGATGTTTTTCTTCATAAAGCAAGAGATAGTAAAATAATACTAGTTTGCGGATGTTATCGCGGTTTTTATATTATAATTTTTCCCCGACGTTTCGATGACTTTGTAGCCTTTGTGACCTAAGTCGAGTAAAACATATGTACATAGCATTTACCATTTACCTTTTAAACCATTTATTTTTCTATACACACATAAGAAGAAAAAAATAAAAGTTTAAATATAAAAAACACACACAGTTAAATATATTAAACCATCGATATATATATGTACTTCAGTAGAATATACCTCAATTCAGTAAACTAGATACATACCTACATTCTTATGTATACAAATTTGCTTAGTTAAAACACAAATGGACTCGATCAGCTGTAATTCAAAACCCGCCATCTTGCCTTTTAATAAGGTTTAAACTTGAAAACCGGTGATGTTTTTGACAGCTATTTAAGCAATTTTTAACAATCTCTTAGACAAGTTTATAAGTAAGACTCATAGCGTTTGATGTATATTCTATAGACACGAACGTCCAAATAAACTATTTGTTCAAAATCTGATCAAAAATGGCAACCAAAACGTCACTGTTATAACCTATTTATTCACTTGAACAATAAATAATTTTACTTATTTGATGAATATTTTTTTATTCAAATCCAGGTTTACACTTAGACTCGAGTTTTTATATCATTAGCGCCACTCCATACACAACCACAAGCAGTCAATATTGACCAACCTAAAGTCAGTTTGAATGAATATCAGTTCAAATCATTTGAACACAGTGAATGTTCGGAACGCGAAATCTAGTACGTAGTACATATTATATCAATGAGAATCAAATGTTTATTTACTCATAAATATTGTAATATCAATATTTTGCATAAATGTTTTTGAACACAAACTACCACGGTGGCTAATTCCTTGAATAGCTGCACAAAAAACGCATTCAAAATGACGGCCTGCTCCTTTTGCCGGCCACACAGAATCATCTCCCGCTGCTACCAATATGGCACGAATATGTCAAAATATAACCACGTTGATTCATTACGCGAACACGTGTTCGTTCATAAATTCTTTAGCTCTAGTAGATTCGCTAAGTACTGTTTTTGTCTACGACATTTGTAAACAAACATGGACGCCATGTTGCTAATTGTAGTTCGGTGGTTAAGACAGACTTCTGAATCTAGTTTACTGGGTTCAAGTAAATACTGTTTTTATTGCTTTTAATTATGAGACGAGCTTGCCGTTCGATTGATGATGGTAAATGGTATGATATATGTAAGATATAAAATGATGGTAAGCGACACGATCGCCCATAAATAGTAGTAACACCATCCAACACCTTGAAATACAAAGTATTGTCTGGTATTCCACTGCGGTCGCCATCCTGAGACGTGAGATGTTAAGTCTTATGTCCAGTAGTTACACTGGCTACAATCTCCTACAAACCGGAATACAACAAATATGCATCCCAGCATTAATGAGTTAGTATTGACAGTCGTTTGTTGTTTTTTTTTTTTAATTTATACAACGTACACTCTACTAAACTTACTATGTTGAATCCGTCTGTCGTAGCATGGTGCGTATTCAATTGTCCTTTCTGCCGCGCACGCGCAAAGTTTGGAATGAACGCCCTGCGTCGGTACTCCCAGAGCGCTATGACTTGTCCTTCTTTAAATGAGGTTTAAAAAGAATATTCACCTCCCGGTAGGCAACGGCTTGGCTATTGCCTCTGACATTGCAAAGGCGGACCGCTTGCTCGTTTGTCTACTAAGGCAATAAAAAAGTTATTTAAGTATTGATAACAAAGCCTACCTACTGGTGTAATCTATACTATTATATAAAGCTGAAGAGTTTGTTTGTTTGTTTGTTTGAACGCGCTAATCTCAGGAACTACCGGTCCAAACTGAAAAATTCTTATTGCGTTGGATAGCCCTTTGTTCGTGGAGTGCTATAGGCTATATATCATCACGCTATACCCAATAGGAGCGGAGCAGTTATAGCTAATCTCAGGAACTACCGGTCCAAACTGAAAAATTCTTTTTGCGTTGGATAGCCCTTTGTTCGTGGAGTGCTATAGGCTACATATCATCACGCTATACCCAATAGGAGCGGAGCAGTAATAGCTAATCTCAGGAACTACCGGTCCAAACTGAAAAATTATTTTTGTTGAAATAAAAACTATTTAAACGGATTTTATCGCGGTTTTTTATATTATTATTTTCTCCCGACGTTTCGAAGACTTTGCAGCCTTCATGGTCACGGGGGGGACTGAGGTGTTGTTCATCCGTAAAGTCAAAGTTACAATATCTACCTACATTTTTCAAATATACAACTTTAAATTTTTTTTTTTATCTGTTGACGGTCCGATCTACGCAGAATGAGCTCACAGTGTCTTGAGGTCTGGCAGCCGGTCTTTTGGGATCCGATTTAATTAAATGTAGAACAGGATCCCAGGCTTGTGCAAGCTTCCAACCATCTTCCCTATTGAAATTTGGGTGTTTTTTAATTTCAATAGCCTCGCGAATCATCCTAGGCAGGAATCGGTGTTCTTTGGCGAGGATTTGTGGCTTGTATATCATAAACTCCAGAAAAATTCCGTGAGGCCACGTTATTGAAATAATTTGAACTCTATCGTATAACTGGGACTTCTTTGCCGCATTTATTGTCGTTCTAGGTAAAGGACTCAAATCTCATGATGAGGGATAGGGATATTAGGATGAACTGTCACGCTCGAATCCAGTTTGGTGATTTCTAGAACACGGAATCGTTAGCTAGCCAAAAACTAATGCACGAGGGAATCATAATGTGATTGTAAAATTTGAGCGATATTTAGTTAGCAAATCACTTACAGTTGACTTCCGTAAGCATTCTTTAGCGTTTAAACAATCATAACAAAATGATTTCTGTAAATTTTGAAACTTGCAATAGTTGCGGCTACTAGCATGTGTGTACAACTATTGAACCATTGCCGTTAAATTCAACGCATTAAGAAGCAAACCCAATATTTTGCTACAAGAACTTGCTAAACATAGTATTACATTCTGATGTTATATTCTATCTATTCTGCATGTTTATGCGTCATGAGTGAGATTATTTAATATAAGGCTGGCAAATATTTTCGCATTAGTTTCAGTTCTCGCCATAATTACGAACAGAGTTGAGAATATTAGTTCTTGACACATGGAAGCTATAAACATAGCGTAATTAGTTAATGTGTGAGTACAGTACAGCTGTCTATGTTTGAGTGGAATTGACGTAAAGTATACTCGGGTTAGGAAAAAAGTGGCCGGTTAGTTGTGCGAAGCAATTCTATTGAATATTTATGTTCTAGTAGGATTTGTACATTATTCGACGGTCCCCAAGAATAAAATCTTGTCTACAAAATATCTAGTTGCAGGGTGAAGGATTTAAGTTAAGGTTATAGCTTAAGGTCCATTTTCAATTTAATATGACGAAATTTAAAAGGCCGAAATATCCATGCATATTAATTATTTTTACGTTTTTCTTTCAACTGCGAGAACTAATCACTAACTAGACGTGAATTTAAATTCTTTACTTGCCAATACTTGTCTAGTTACCCAGATTAAAGGTGAAACAAAATGTATGAAAAATGGACCTTAAGCTACAACCTTAAGTGAAAATATAAATATCAAATAATTGATTGTTATACAATTATTAAATTTCTATTTTGGGGTAAGTATTGATATTTATATTTTCACCTAACTTAAAACGTTCACACTGCAACTAGAAATTTTGCAGATGAGATTTTGTTCTTGGCGACCGTCCGATTATCATCCTATCTTACTTTTGCGAAAGATTGTGATACTGTTTTTGATGTTAGAAATAAACGATTTGAGTCTAATTTGGTCAACGGATATATGCAGTCTTACTTATAAACTTGTTTTAGCGTTAAGAGGTGGTTAAGAATTGCTTAAATAGCTGTCAAAAACATCACCGGTTTCAAAGTTTAAAATTAATTAAGAGGCAAGATGGCCAGTTTTGACTTACAGTTGATCGAGTAAATTTTTGTTTTAATTAAGCATAGCTTTGCGAAGTTTTTATAAGTAACACTGTATATCTGTAATATGAGTATTAAATGAACACAACTCCATATAACCTACACGAACTTTTTAAAAACATATTTTTTCGACGCATAGAAAAACACCTTACAATCTTATCATAGACAGAAGTTATTTTTTTATAACTTAAAAAATTAACATGTTAGAATATAATGTTATGTTTGCCACCTTCGTGACAAATTAACATAGATTGTGTCGATATATGGTAATAAAACTACGCAGCTGTCTAGCACGCAGAAAGTAGGGCGTGAATTAAGATATATCGCTCAACATTAGTACGTAACGTAAGGTATATTTATACGATTATTTAAATTATCCCTTGAGGTATAGGCTAAGGAATCAATGACCGAACAGACGGGTCATGTGTGTATAATTTATGAACCAAATACATAGCAAATGCTTTAAAAATTAGTGCATTTGATCTTCATTTGTATAGATTCTCTTGTGGTAAAGGTATTTTTTAAAACAATTTTGATCGAATCGGCTACAAAATCCAAACGAATTTATTGCAATTTCAAAACAAAGTAATTTGTAGTTTACAAAATTCCCGCCGAAAATGTGCAATATTTTTTTCTTTATTAGTATCGGCAAACAAATTAATGATTACACAGCTCGGCCGTAAATCAGTATTTATAAAATTTGAAAGCTTCTCTATATAATCTGGGCAATGTCTAAATATTATCTAATCTAATTACATAAATATAATAATATTTCCTCCCAAAGAATTCAATTAAAAATAAATAAAGAACAAAATTATTATTCGGGAATATTAACAGTCTTTGAAGTCTGGATATATCGATAAAGTCTGGATGAATTCTAGAAGGCCGGGAATAAAATATGTAATACTTGATTTGTGTAAATGATTTCATAATTTATTCATCCATTTCGCGTAAGTGCTGCGCCTGTTTCCAATATCATAGCAATTGGTTATGATGTATAGCTTTATCTTCGCAAAATGTTTTGTGTTTGCTGAGAGATTACTTTGGATTTATTTGATACCGTCAAATTGATGTTTGTGTGTAGAATTTGTTATGCCAAGGTTCAGACTTAAGTTGAAAACATCAATTGTTTCATTGTATTCTTTGTGTAATATATTAATATTTTCATAAAAAAATATGTGAGCACTTAAATGTAAAAAACTGCTTAGGTTTTAGCTGGTTGTGTTTATAAAATGAGTTTTAAACAAAGAGTTCTCAGATTATATTGGAAAAATTGTCATACAAAAATATTGCGCTCATGCGAAGGTTATTTAATTCATTTTGAATTAGTAAAACACCAATGTAAAATACTTCTTATTTTTTTATATCAATTTAGTTTCATGTAGTTTAATGTATTTGCTTTAAAATTTGGAAAGTTAAAAGGTATAACCGGCAAAATACAATAAGTTCTCTCAACATGTTTTTTTTTTATTTACAATACTTACTGAAACGTATTTTCATGTTGTTATCTAAAGGCCAATCAACACAAAACGTAAATACGTTTAAGGATAAGCCAGTTTAGGTACGGTATGTTAACTTTTATTTATCGAAAAATATAGTAAACATACCGTATGTAACAACATATTCGTCAGTTATTGTTTTTAAGATTAAATTAAAACAATGTCATGTTTATAATTCAAAGTGTTTTTATTGTCATCAGAGAGGTTACCAGCAGCCGATCATCATTTCATAATTTATTTGTATAAAAATTTCTTAGTGTAATCTTATAGTGTATTTTATTAATTAAAAGTATTAAATTTATTATTACTTACTAGCCTTTATAAAATACGTTTGAAAAATGTAATGCTCCGAGTGTACATTGAAGGGTATATGGGCAGGTGGAAGGTATCTCGAAGGCACTCATAATTCAGATAGTAGTCGAAGATTGTTGTGATATTGGGGGCCTGTTTCATGATGTATGATTAAACAGTAATCGAATATAATACAGGGGCCGAAGCCATGATGTCTTTCTACAATCGTTTACGCTAAGAGAAAATAAAAATATGCTTTTTTTATACGTGCTTAGCAAAACGATTTCTCTGCATCTGATAGTAAAGTGCATGTCGACTGACGAGAGATGATTACCCCTCGACGGTCGACACAATTATGCCGGCCTGGTATCGGATATATACATGATCGAACGTGACACTTACGTGGGCCATGGTGGGTTTTAAGACCTTGTACCGTGATCGCTATCTGGGCGGATATAAAATATATCCTACTACCAAAAATTTGTATGGGAATGACTTGTCCTAGGCTGTCGCTTAGATAAGTTATTCTTAATGATTTCTTATGTTTACGCGAATGTTAGACATTAAAATTAAACTAATTTTCGGATTCTATCGCGGTGTTAGTATTTTATTTTCTCCCGACGTTTCGAAGACTGTGCAGCCTTCATGGTCACGGGAGAGACTGAGGTGTTGTTCATTCGCAACGTCAAAGTACTTTTTAATTTTTTTTAGCCGTTGGTGGACCGATCTACGCAGAAGGAGCTCACAGTGTCTTGAAGTCTGGCAATAGAAAACAAATATAATTGTAAGTTATTATTACATTTTTTTTTTGTTTTCTATTGGCGTTAATGATTGCAGAAAGCCTTCTTATATACGTTCCCTGGGTGATTAAACACAAAAGTCAAGCTCCCAAATGGTAAACAAGAGTGCATTTAGTTTATACGTTAACATATGTTAATATTTGAATATTGTAAGTCAGGTCTTTTGTGACTTTACCAGACATGATATGTCTAAAACCAAGAAATATAATAATTTTATTTGGAATGTGATTTTAGCAAAAAATCTATACTAATATTATAATGCTGAGGAGTTTGTTCGAAGGCGTTTATCTTAGAAATTTCTTAATCTATTGAATTATTGCTATAATAGGAAACTACATTACCTACTCCTCGGTGCTATAGGTAGAGAAAATACTTTTCTCGGAAAAAAATCTTACGCGAGCAAACCTGCAGGCAAAAGCTAGCAGTAAATATACCTTAGACAAATATTTTAACTAACAACTTTTGCGAATTAATGACTAGGTGCTTAATTAAAATAATAAATTACTATACCATTGAAATTAATCGTGTGATTAGTAATGAAAAATTGGTTCTCAACGAGGTGCCATTATAAAATGTAAAGTTGTTAAGTACGGTTAATGCAAATAAAACCCCAAGGGAGGGCGGCTTTAAATAAATACACCTAAATTGAATTTAACAATGAAATAAACCAATTTTTCAGATTTTAGGGGAGACTTAGATGTTGGTCGTCCAAAAACCTAAAGTTACAATATCTATTTACATTTTACAATTATACAAATTTAAAAAAAAATAGCAATTGACGGTTCGAATTGCAGAATGAGCTCACAATGTCTTAGAGTTTTGGGTTCCGCGATAAAATCTATAAAATATATTTATTTTAATGTCTAACGCGTAAACATAAGAAATTATTATGAATTTAATAAATTAAAACCATTGCCAGTTACATAATAGCAAGCAATCAGACTTTTTCCGCTACACTACCCTCATATGCTAAGACCAATAATATTTAATCATTAGTCTAAGCTCATACTGTAGGTAAATTGAAATACGAAACACGACAACGCTTGCAAAACAATCATATCTAACCGACAATAAGTAAACTTTTGACAGCTATTTAGTTTTGTTTTTTATAACAAAATTCACAATTTATTTTATAAAAATATGGTTTAATAATATTAAAATTGTCATACACATACAAAACCTACATCAAACCATGCAGAATAATCTGGTGTTTCCAAATATTTGTATAATAAATTTTAGGTTAATTTGTCGCTTAGACATTTCAAGTGTCGACATATTAACGTATTCTAGGTAACTATTATGTGTCATTGTAGGTAATCTTGATTATGGAAATAGTAAGCAAAAAATTTACAATTTTAAAGATGGCGTCGTGGCGGTTATTTGTTTAGATAACGATTCTACTTTATACTGGCTGTGTAATTGTAGTGTAGCCACAAGACTCCAAGACTTGGTGACAGACGAGGGTGCGTGTGCTAATATAGATGTCTAAGCGGCTTGTTCCGCTGTAATAGCTTTCAAGTGGATATGAGCATTAGCGGAAAACATTTATTTTTACTAGACGAGGTCAACCGGTTATGCTTTTTTATTTATTGCTTTAAATAACTAGCTTGCTGTTCGCCTGATGGTAGCCGTTAGTACCGCCCATAAACAATAGACACACCATCCAACACAAGTATTGTTTGGTATTCCACTGCGCTCGCCATCTTGAGACATGGTTAAGTCTTATTATGTCCAGTCATTACACTGGCTACAATATCTTTCAACCGAAACACAACAGTGACTACATCCTACTGCTTGGCGGCAGAAATAGACATTGCGGTGGTACCTATCCAGGCGGACTCTCACATATGAGAGATCTATCACCAGTAGTGAACAGTGAACAACTAGCGTTCTGCTGAAATTAGCTGCATCAAAACTCAGTATTTCCGAATGTCGCGTTTGATTAGAGAACTAAATCAAAATATGCAAGTATGATGTGAAGAGATTATTCGAAGGAAACCCAGAATCTCGAATATGTTTCGAGGAAGGGCATAACTATAAATAAAGAAGAGGGCCCAGACGGAGTTGTGTATGCGAAACACAGTTAGATTATATAGGTATAATTAATTATGAATAGGATAAATAAATAAGTATTTCTCAAAATATATGTAACGAAATAGTTTTTTTTATGTCTCGTCTGTTTTTTTGGCTTAATAGGTATTTTTATACATACTATTTTGATAGAACGAAAGTATTAAAGCAAAATGCAGTAGAAGAAACAGAAAAATACATAATAATATTTAGCAAAAACTATTTCGTTGTCTACATTTTATTTTAAGAAATACTTACTCAATTCTCTTTTGAAAATCTGTCATAAAATTAATTACGTGCGTTTATATTAAAAGTAAGTATAATACCCATGCCGTATTCATTTCTAGAAGGACATACACATGTGATCTAATTATCTATATTTTATAAGCCTTAGTTTAGAAAATTCGATAAAAAAAGTATTGGCTTTCTTTTAAAAATCGCCTTTGCCACTGAAAAAGGACAATATTTGTATTTATACACAAGTCTGGGATCTAATTTTCTATATTTTTATGCTCTACATTTGTAAATTGGATAAAAAAGTAAGTTTTTTTTTTAAATATTCGCCTTTGCCAGTTATAACAGTATTAGTGTATTACCATTATAATCATTTGTTGTGTTTCATATTATTCCATGCATTGCAATTATGACGCTCGCCGAAATCACACACGTATGTAATTAAAACACAAAAATAAGCTAAATCATAGTTAAATCTAGACTTAGACTTAACGATTAATCATAGTGACTTACATGAAATCTATATGATACATTATATCATATTATAATGATTTATGTTTACGCGCAAATTGGGCATCGAAATAAAACTGTTTTTCGGATTTACTCTGGTTTGTTTTAATTGTAATTATCTCCCTACGTTTCGAAGACTTTGCAGCTTTGTCATATTATCACTTTAAGTGTAAAGTTATAGGAATGTCGTGCCTACGAATTTCATTTTACCTAATTATGACAGTAAAAAATTTTGCTACAAAATGTTGTTCTAATTATTTCCTCTATTGAGTGAGTTGTTAAGATTTGGGTACAACTTATTCGGATTTTGCATTAGCTTTAATGATTCTCTATTAATCTAAGATAACAATAGTATCTAATATTAATCAAACGTCGCTACGTGTGTTGGGTTCCGGGATCGACCAGTGTAGATATTCCTATGCCTAACAGGCCGGCATAATCGTGTCGACTGGCGAGAGATAATAATTTCTCGTTATTCAGCAGTCTATTCTGGTTCATTTTGACATTGCGTAAAGAACTTAAACTACATATTCGTCGATACCTCTGTTAACATTGTGCCAAAAAAATATTTGTTTTCTTTATCTTGCTTACCGTTAATTCACTATTACAGGGTTTTTTCTTTTAGATGTGCAAATTAAAATATATATCACAAAATTCTATGTCAGTGAACATTTACAATAATCCTGAAACATAAATAAAGGGAGAATCGTGATTTTTTGTTTTTTTCTAGTTTTACCAACATGAACATGTTTTATCTTATTTTTGCAATATAATTAAAATTAACATAGAATTAGTGGGCAAGTGTTATGTGAAACAAAAATAAATAAATTATATATAGGTCTAGTTATTTCAACAAAAATTGTGGGCAAGTAAAGAATGTAAAGAAAAATAAATAAATTAGTTATAGTTATTTTAACAATAGAGGCTGTTATCCCAGATTAGTGTTATTTGATTAGTTATTTTAATAATTATGATGGTTCTGTCGAGTTTTATGTTAGGTAAACGCGTTGTAGAAACTTTCGAGGTTATTTCGACAGAATTAAACCACTGCCATACTAGAATAGGATCCGTTCACTCCCTAAAGTGTCTGAAGTTTCTCTATCGCTTTCTTAATAAAATAATGACTTATTTCAAAATTGTTAATTTGTGGGAATCGTCAAAGAAACGCATTTGTGTTGGCGCCCTTTTTATTTAAGTTGCTATAAAATTTTACTTATTAAAGATAGGTTAAAAATGAAAAGAAAAAGTAAAGGTAACAGAATTAACAGAAATTAGTTTTTACATGATTCTCACAAATTAACAATTTTGGAATAGGTCATTATATTATTCAGAGAGCGAATATGTAATTATCAACACAAATAAACTATCTATAGTTATACGTGTTAATAAATACAAGTACAATTTAATTTAATTTAATTTTGCTACGAACAGCGTCATTGTTTCTATTTATATCTATAAGTTTTATATTAATATTAATTATGTTTAAGATGTAAATGATTATCAAAAGTAAATTCAGACTTTATTATTCAATTATGATTTGTATGTACAATTGGATAGGTAACAAGTGTACATTCGCTCTTACGACGTTTGTATACGAAGCATGAACAAAGAATTGTTTAAACGGAATTATATCAAAAGGAAATATCTATGACGCAATGCAGGTGTTCTTAAGACCTTTTGTCATTACAATTCAGTCTATAATACACATAATGACGTCATGTTCCACGAAATCTATCCATCTAGGCACTGCCGCGGAGAGTGATTGGCTGTTGCATGTTTGATGAATTTATGATAATACCTAAGTTTATTTAATACAAAAAGCAATTGTTTCCTTGTATTCGAACATCACGATTACGTGATGAGAAATATTTGTGTTTTAAAAGATTTTGGATTTTCATGGCTTTGTTTTATTAGAAAAAATATGGCATGACGTCAATCTCCGTTTAGATTTGAATAGAAAAATGTATACTTTGCTCATAAAAATAAGTAGTGGCCGTATGTAATCTCACGGAATCTACATAATGTGCATGTTCCATACATAGCCTGATACACGTACTGCGGCATAAAAGCATTAAATCCTGCTTTGATTAAACCTCTTTGCTAAAAAAACTTAATGTATGCAACTGCACCTTTATTTATGCAAAAAATATTTGAAAATGGAACATCATTTCGAACGCGGAACAAAAACTCGCACGACACGTCGCGTTTTCCCGCCGCGGCCCCCTCCGCCCCCTGGCGGCCGTCGCCCTGATCACCCGCCCGCGTCATTCGTCAGTCACGGCGACATTTCCCCGCAGCCTTCGGCTTTCCCGCGCTCCTTCTATACGTCACCGCACACGCGCTGGGAGGCAACAGCCTAAAGCCCGCCAATCAACATATACGCCATGTTGTTAACGGGGCGGAGTCGCGGCTCACGTTATCCTCCGTCCTTTTTTTCCACGACATAAATTTTTGTTATCTCCTTCGCACGCACCGCGCTCTCATTGGCGGGCGCGCAATTAAGCGCGGGAATTCGAATTCTATTTTTGAAGTAAATGTTTTTTCAGCGCTTGTTTACGGTTAGGCGAGCGTGTTATGCGGCCAGTTTGTGTCGGCTGCGTGTTTAGCGGTGTCACGTGAGTATTTAGAGTCGTTCTAATGGGTCGGTTAACAAGATGGTGGAAGGAGGCACATAACGTAAATTTGTACAAGATTTATCGTTTTGAATTAGCAGGTAGCGATGGATTTGTGACCGTCGGTATTAATATGTGTATAAATCAGCGCTGGATGTCGGTACGTCACAGGTGGGCGGCGCTGGGCGATGGCTTAATGTCCGTCTAATATTAGCCGGGGCCGCGTAAAGCATCCACTCGCGATATTCTTATTAACATGTTATTTAACACTTCAGCCCGTATGTTTAATTACAGCGGAGCGCAGATCAAATAAACCAGTTTTATCTAGTGCTAGTACGTATGTTATTAATTTATCTTGTTTCTTCTGTTTTTATATGCGAAATTTATTGATTTTTTTCGACTTCATTTGTATTAATATGTTGGGTTCGAGATGGTACATGAAACCGGGAGTAATCTTGTCACTCTGGTTAACGTTATATCAATAAAAATATTTAGCAGCTTTATAAAATACTGTGTACCTTTTAGATCAATTGTTTATTACAGTTGGAATATTAGCATTGGATTTACTAGTCAATTCATCGCATTATTACATATAGGCTTATATGGAGTTAAACATGAGTTCATATTCTGTATTTAGGTGACAATTGTCACAAGGAATCAGTGCAACAATACAAGAAATTTAATAAATTTCCAAGTGCTGTTTTAGTTTATGTATACAAATGACCATCATAGTTTAAAACATACTATCATACAAGATTATACTGATCTGTCATCATTACGTAAAAAAGCGAGCTTCCACCGAGCAGTGAAACTTAGAGAACCAACAAATTGTATTTAAAACCTAAAGTTACAAGGAGAGCGAGCTATGTATCAAGTAACGGACCTCGCTCCTTCTTCCACAGCCCACTTGGGGTACACAAGTTAATATTACCACTGTAATTAAGCGAAAAATATGGTGTACACTATGTAATCATTTAGAAAAAAAATACCTTAAGTTATATGGAATTACAGGCAGTTGGTAATATGAAATTGTCCACGTCTTACTATATTCATAGATTTAAGAATTAGGGACTAGTCTCAATTTGAACATTTTCGGGATTTGACATAGCTTGTATGTTAGGTTTTGGTCTATTTATGTTTAGTTTAATCCAAATCCATTCAGGAGTTTCTGCGTTTATTTTCAACCAATATCCAAACACCCCGACAAACTAACGTATTTTATTTAACAAGAAACTTAGAATTAAGATAGCTATGCCGGAGACGAAGAAATGAACAATTATATTACTAAGTTATCACATTTAAATAGAACTTTGGTTGAGACGTTTACTATTCTAAGGGCGTATTTTATCACTGAATATAATAAAAGGCATAAATAAAATAGTCATACTCCCAAATAAATGGTAAAAACTAGTGCATTCAGCATCAACTGTCTTATACGTGGATTCTATTTACTTAAACACTGAGAAACAAGTCCTTAGTCCAATATAGGCTGTTTCAAAATTATGACGGCCCAACGCAACTTTCACCGTCACGGTTGTCTTGTCCTTTTGTTTTTTTATTGTTTACAAATTCAACAGAATTTTAACAAAGACATTTGGAGCTTTTGTCTTTTTTTATTGTAATGTTATGTTTACTTTTATCGCTTGACACGAAATAGTTTTAAAATATGACGCAAAAAATGTTTCATAAGTTCGCGTTTATACTTAGTAGGACCATTTTCTATAGATTTTTGAGATATTTGAAATTGACGTTTCTTCTTATGTTCATTAGTTAGCGTCCACATCTAGCAAGACAGTCCATATTCTATAGATTTATGAGATTTTTATACTTAATTGATGTTCCTTCTTATGTTATGACTTCCATCGTTTATATATCGGTGATTTTGCTAATGTCAAGTAATAATAACAGATACAAAAAAAACATACTTAAAAAATCTGGTCATAAAAAAAAAAACAGTTTTGAAAAAAAAACATGCTTTTTGTAACTGATATTGATTATAATAATTGCATTGTATTTCAATGCGGTTATTCTTAGAGACAAATAAAATATATTTTGAAAAATCTTCCTATTTGACATTTATTAGGTACATCCATTTCATCGATTGATTTCATTGATTACTTCAATGAATATTTACTGTCAAGGACACAAAAAAATCATAATCATAAATTAGTATTTCATAAATTTACTTTTTGAAAGACCTTTATAAATTATGGGTTTTATGTCTTTTAGCATAGAGTCTATTGTGCTTGAAAATATATCGCATCTACTCTATATTATTATTATTATTTTCTTTATTTATTTATTTTTATTTTTCTCACACACACTCATTACAGAAGTATTCCAATGCGACAATCTGGGGTAACTATCATAAAGTTAAAATTAAAAAAAAAAACAATTAAGTATAAAACAAAAAACAAAGCAATCATAAACATTATTAAAACATTGAACAATAAAACATAAAATTATGCGTTCCCGTATTAAAAAAGTGGGTAGTTTAAGCTCATGTAGCATCCAGGTCTAGCATGCCTTAGGATATACAGGATCATTTTGATATTGCATTAAAATAAAACTGTAGTGTACTGGCTGGTACGTTTTTCTTAATATAATGTTTTGTTTCAAAGAAATGTCAGTTTGTAAATAAATGGATTCCGAAGTACAAACTCAGAATATTATTTCCATGTTTTCTGGAATTCTACAGTAATTAGTCCACGAATAACGAATGTTTTCGTCAAAAATCACGGTTTTACTTTTCTGATCTATTAATAATTTTATTGTTTAGTGCGAATATGCCGTATGAGTAAATGTTTTTCTGTCTGAAAGTGTGATGTTGCCGCTGCAACGAATTCTCTTAGAGTTGTAAAAGTAGTATTGGGGCATGTAAAATTAAAATTACTTTTTTTTAGATATATATTTTGTTCAAAACTTTTTTACTCTAAATTTACGGTTCGAGTAACTTATTGTAAAGTAACCCTATATAGGTACACGTAGATACTATATTTTGGACTATACCTACATTTCTAATGATTATCAATATACGAAGCAACAACACATCCGCTATTATCATATTATTTAGGTAAGTACTAAAAAATTATCCTCCTCCGTTACCTCACATTTCAAACCATAACGTAATACGATGATTTAACTTATGGACAAACAATTAGCTTGGTATTTAACAGTATTTACATACGTATATTCAATTGCAGTATGTACTCATTAATAAGGTTTAAAATAGTTTAAAGCCCCCCAGAAGTATTCGGCATCAACAATTAAATAATTCTTTAGACTCTAGACCAGCAATTCGACCAAATTCCGATTCCCTCTTAGCTGAGTCTATTACTTGTAATTTTTATTACCTTTACAATAAGACACATATTTGCGTTGTGATGTTCCTGCAATATAAAGTGTCACTCAAAATTTCAAGTCCTCCAATACATGATTCCATACAAAAGCTAGAACAAAATACACACTATAAACTCCAAAAGCCATAATACCAACATAAATAAGGACAATAATCGAATAAAGCACGCTCTGTTTCAGAGTTTATTTAATATTTATTAATAAGTTTATTAAGCCAAGTAGCAGGCCCTGAATGGACCCGTTTAGCCAAAGATCGAGTATCATGAAAATCCTTAGAGGAATCCTTCGTAGTAGGATAAGCTGTTGCAAGATAGATACCGATATTAAGTAATAGTATTGTCAAAAATACTTAGATAAATAAGTAATAATTCATAATATACCTATTGTAATTAGCAGTAACAGCAATAAAGGCTTATTTTATTATTATTCAGCCCGAGCTGGTTACTTCGGTTTGTACCTTGTCTTCATTTTAAATTTTATCCCTAATTTAAAATGTCCATAGTAATATAAGTAATTTTAATAGTTGTTTAGAAATAATAATAATTATCCTTATGCTTTGTTTTGACGTATCATAAGTGCAACTTTGTTCGCCTGCGTGATAAATATAGTATTTTATTTTATTATTTATTATAATAAGTTTATTATGCCGAAATGCTTATTTATCAGTCTGGTAAAGCGGTTGATGACTTGATTAATTAAGCTGACGTAATTATGTCGACTGGGATGGACATCATCAGACACTTAAAGCCCCGATTACCAAAAGGCGCAGGACACTTTGCTGTACTTATTGATATATATGTACTTCATACTAGATTTGGCGTTCAACTGTATTGAACTGTAATCCATTCAAACTGATTTACCATGGTGTCAATATTGATGCTTTTAGTTGTGTACGGAGTGGCGCTCATAATATAAAAACGCGACTTGCAAATCTGGATGTGAATAAAAAATATTAGTCAAACAAATAAAATTATTTGTTGTTCAAGTGAATAAATAGATTATAACAATGACGTTTTGGTTGCCATTTTAGTTCAGATTTTGAATAAATAGTTTATATGGACGTTCCTGTCTATACAATATACGTCAATGTTAACCACATAGTTTCAAAATATATATACTTTAATTTTAATCGCTACTGAATCCGATTAAAATCCGTACCAATCTCCAAAAATGACACCCCATTTTATTAACCTAGACTTTGTACTGTGTTATCCAGATACCCCCTGAATGTCCCCCGTTCCCCTACACTGAGTGTGTTTGAACAATATTAGCTATTTAAACGCAAGACTGAGTTGAGTGCTTATCCATTATGTACAGTGTGTTGCTGTTTTAATCAAAATTTAGATTTCAGACTTTAATTATTTATGTATTCATTAGTACTGGCACATTGGACAGAAAAAAAATTGAGTTCGAAATTTAGAATTTACTTCTTGAGATTATAATAATTTCAGCCCTGTGTTATATACTGTCCCACTGTTGGGCACGGGCCTCCTCTACTACTGGATTAGGCCTTTGAGCGCATTGGTAGACTTCACACACCCTCGAAGATGCCTATAGAGAATTTCTCAGGTATGCAGGTTTCCTCACGATGTTTTCCTTCACTGTCAAAGCAAGCGATAATTCAAAAATAATACACAAATATTTTTTTAGAAAAGTCGGAGGTATGTTCTCTTAGGATTTGAACCTGCGGACATTCGTCTCGGCAGTCAGTTCCATAACCAACTAGGTTATCGCCGCTTTTTTTTCCTGGGATTAGCGCGTTCAAACTCTACATCTTATATAATAGTATAGATATGTCAATAAATGACGTTGATTGTCAAATTAATGTTACAAAATTTGAAATATATCCAAAGATTGTTATTGGTTAAGTTAATGACTATGGTGGTCATGTGCTGTCTTAAATAGACCAATGAATTTAGGGTATAATTGCTCTAGGATAAGAAAAGTAAGATACCTACTAGGTAGGGTGTAAGGGGTGAGGATTTTTTGACCTTACGAATGTAAAAGCTTACTTCGGTAAAGGTTTCCTTTAAATTTACTGTCCTTAGTAAGTCATTTACTGACTACTTCAAATGCTACCAATAAAATCACTGTCGTCGCAGAACAACAAGACTCTACAATTCATTTAGGAACATTTAGGGCTAATGATTCATGTTTAAGCGAAGCTTAGACATTAATAAAACTATTTTGATTTTATCGTGGTTTCATATTTAAATTGCATTTTAGATACAGCCATATCCCTAAGTTGTACGGAATCGAAAAGGTTACTTTTTATTTAAACTAAAAACAAAATTCGAATCCAAAACTGGTAAGATTAATAACGTAAATAATGCTTGTATAAACGTCGAGTTATGACTTTTACGTCGGTGTTGCAAACCGCATCTTTTGCTTAATCGGGTACCTTATGGATTCTTTTTGAGTGACTAATTTTAGTGGTTGGATCGGATTAAAGTTTAAATCAACAATGTAAGGAATATAATTATTATGAAAATGATCTCTCTAATTATCTATATTGTCTATTAAATAGAAATTGGAATATTTAGAAAATATAAGTGCTTTTTAATTTCCTAGCCTTAACCTACGGCTTTGCCCGCGTCAACAGTAAAACGCACCGTCATCGTGTCGAATAAAATTGTAACTGGTACAATAAATAAATAAAATTCTAAGTTCATAGTTGCAAAAATAATTGAGTCATTTCATTTAGTGAATTATACCTTGATTACGACGAGATTGGGTTCATATTAGAACAACATCCAAATGTATTTGTTTTCAAAACGTTTACAAACCTTTCGTGTTTAAAAAACGATATTAAATTTAAAAAGCTATAAGTCAATACTAAAAATAACTTTAAAATGTCATTACTCTACTAAAATTAGCCCACCGTGATCGCAACACTTAATAAAAAAAAACGGTTGTTTATGGTTACTAATTTAGTCTGTGGTGATAAATTAAGATGGCCGCGCCATCAGTCACTCGACGATTTGAAATTAAGCCAGCGATCGTTTCCGTTGATGTTCCGATGTCTCAACATGTGGATTAATTCTAGCCATTAACCTGGAAACGTGTCAGAAAAGTCTAGATCGTGTTAATGGTAATACGGAAATAGTTAATCGCCTATAAAATAAGAATAAATAGAATTTGTCGAGCCTTTGTTAAGAACTTTCTCCTTATTTTTTTATATTCATAATAAAAATTATGATATTAAGTGTAAATAAATTATTATATTAAAAAAACAAGATTGTACGTGTGGCTTGCGATGTATATTGTAATTTTATTTGGAATGCGAGCCACCTTTCCCCCTGATTGTTGACCAATAACCTGGCATAACGCAGGTGGACACTATATCAATAGACATAAATGTTTGAGAGCCTATATAGTTCTTTACGTTATTTAAAAAACATTTGATGGCCACAATATGAAATCATTTATGGAACCAAAATAGATTGTTATAATGACTTCCCTAAACGAGTCATAAAGTTGATCGTAAAATTAAAAAATGGCCGCCGAGCTAACCTCTAAACACATAAAATATTTTTTTAATTAAAACTACAAGAATTTATTTCGAATTTTACGTTATAATTTCAGAGTTTTTAATTGATTGTCCTTAGTTTGTAATTACTTTGAGGTGAAGAGTAATATTGTGGTATTTATTGCGCTATAAAGACAGGAACGGCCGCCATATTTTGGCGCTAAAAGTTGCTGTCATCTTGACGTGTTAAAACCGCAATGGCCGTCGAGTTACGCGACAACACATTAATTACACTATTGCATTACTATATTTAAATATTTACAGCGCCCAGAGCTTTATAAAATTCCTTACTCGACACCCTATTTATTTCATGTCAAATTTTTTTGGAAGGTGTAGTAAAGAGTCGAAATGAGGTGTCTAAGGGCCTAACCAAATATTTGTCCTTTTGTGTTTGACACTCGTTTTCTGTGTTTGTTCGTTTGTAGCGTTGCGAGTTTGTGTTATGTGTAATTTATTGCTTGTCTGTTATAATTTCTCATAGTTTGAAATGAGGATATTTAATTTAGGACGTTTTCAGTGCGGGTTTGGAATTTTGTGTACAAAAGCCTTAAGAGCCTTAGGCAAAAGATATGTCTCGGTTTGAAATGTAATTTAATTCGTAAGTTGCGGCTTTCAATTCAAAGACGAGTAAATCAATGTATTTGAAACAGAAAGCCGTATTTATACTTTATAACAGTTTAAGTCGGATCGAATGCAATTTAACAGCGTTCCGTGTATGTTCGCGTAGTGAGGAACGGCGGAGCGGACCGGACGCGCGCCGCCCGTGACGGCTTGATTGACGGCTCAAAGAACCAGAAATTAGCGCTCCGCTCCGGGACCGAATGATACCCGCTCGGACGCCATTCGTTCATTACCATTCGCGTTCATTACATACATTAAAAAATAAAAAACAACACGCTGTAAACACGGCGCGGACTCTCGCGCGCAAATGTTTATGATTTTAGGGCGAAAGTGTTGAATCAACAGGTCCATTAGGCGCCGGCGTGTGACATATGTTGCAGAGTGGCCATAGATAAGATAGAGCCCGTATGTCATAAATTTCACAGCTACCGTTTGGCATCCGCGTACAGAGCGAGGATGCGGGGATTAGTCGGCAAACACAATGTTTAATGTTGTTATTAAAACTAAAGCCGACCACGATAAAGACGTAGCACGGTGAGACGACGACAAAGGAGATTTTAGATAGCAGCCCGGCTTAGCGACGCGTCTCTCCGGGCATTATCTCAAGTTTTGTGAGAGCGGCGCGCGCGCGTCCCACACCGCACCACCAACCCACCATCTTTGCACACGCTTCTATTTTCGAATGTTAATTGATATAAATTCACAAACGCACTGGCCATTTACAATTCGCTACACGCCACGAAATACCAAATTTAAATTGCAATTCTTCCCTTTTTAAACACATTCAGAATTTAATTTCAATTTTGAATATGGAACGATGATTAACGCTGTCCGGAAAGATTCGATGCGATATTCCGTTTTCAAATTCATGTCGCATTTTTCTTCATTAATGAATTTAAATTTGGAATCTTTTTTAAATACGGAATAAGGAACCGTTAACGGACTTAATAAGGTGGAATAAAGCAATGTTCTCATGCTAGAGCCGTCGGAAGGAAAGCGATGTCTATAGCGCAAAAACGTTATCATTGCAAACATGGAAGAATATCTTCGCGTAACGGACAACACAATAACGCATACGAGTCTAAATAGACGTACATTATTTCTATCAATACCTAATTAAGTCTGTTTTTGCAACATAATTTCGCTGTCATGTTCGTATCCATGTAGCATATTAACCTTTTAATTGGCATTAAAGTTAATTTAAAACGTGCTATTAAATATGGCCGTAGAAGTTGTTTATGGTAAACAGGAATATATCTGACGCTGTGTAAGTTAAGAACATCTCATTTCCTGTGCGTCATTAAAAAGACAATATTTCTGTAAGTTTAACATCTCCGTAGATGTTTAAGTTTGTTGAACAATTAGTAATAAGTGCTGCGTTGGATTTTACAACGCATTGTTAGTTGATGAAGACGTGCGCTTTGTACGGCGACTGCCGATAATATCCGAACGCGGCCGAAGAGATTCATTCGAAATTCAAATTGATTTGCCCGCTAATCCATAGCAAGGCACAGAATTAGAATGTAATACCAACATCTTTATGTTTTTATAAGGCATTGTACATGTAAATAGTTCAAATAATTAAATTTTCTATCGGGACCCCATTCTTCCCGCATAATTAATGTATTTTTATATTAAGTCTACGCGGTAGAACTTCAGATGCAATGAATGAGCGTCATAAGAAAAAATTAACACTAGCTTTTGCTTGTATCTTTAACACCGTAAAAATTATATTCCAGAATAAATCAAAATAAAATACAGACTGTTATACTCAAAAATAATTATATAATCTTTTCAAACGGTTATTACAGTCCTATTACCTCACAAACACACAAACATAATGTTTACATTAGTATGCACGCTATCTTGTCAATTCCCGAAAAGGTTCCGCGAATTCGAACCGAGATATCAACGATAACAAACCACTGAGCCATGTGACAATTAATAGCTCCCGATACACGACAAACTGTTTAAAAATGCTAATATAGAAGGTGTCAACCATCTACTGTTATATAAAAACGATAGTTGTTTTGTTTGTTTAATTTTGACATGGTGAGGTTCCTATCAAGATTATATTAAATAGGGTATATTTGTTTGATGTTGTTAATTCTTCTATATATAATAAATCGTACAAAAGGAAGTACTTTTTGAAAGCAGCGAAGTTGGTTAAGAAATCATGCATTTGATATTTTAAAGTCGGCAAGATTTTATATATCTAATTTGTTAATAATTATAACTCCATGAAATGATTGGGATTTGTGGTAGAATAAAGGGTACTTTTTTATTTATTAGTTTGGATTGTATGTTTGCGTTAACTTTTTGAGTGAATATAGATATAACTTGCACTATAAACATAAAATTTCGTTTAAAATCCTGCGATATTCTATTTTTCTTTGTGCCATTGTTGCTAATACGGATATTGCTATTCAAAATCGTGATTCCTTTTGCTAAAACATTATAAATTATGATGTTTTAATTGAAATTGGACATGGATTAAAAAATCAATCTATTATTTAAGAAAAACCGCGCGTTGACACTAACGAAGCCGCAAGAAAATATAGCTGGCTATAAATTAAATATGGCGTTTATTGCTTTTAGTTGAATTCACTGATTGTTTTACGTGAATCATTGCATAGTTTGAATAAGTCGTTTATATTTGGTTTGACGACATGGAACAAATTTATCTCAATATTACAATAAGGAAAAGTTTGTGAGTTTGTTTGAGACTAATCTCTGGAACTACTGAGGTTATTTTGAAAATTCTTTCACTATTGGGAAGCAACATTACTCTAGAATGATATAGGCTACTTTTATCTCGTAAAAACATTTCCACGCGGATAGATTCACGGGCAAAAGTTAGTAATAAATAACACAAAATGAAAAGTTGCATTGATATAAAATTTCATGATTTATTGTTATATTGTAAGCAAATTCCGTATAAATAATATTAAAGTATTCTTCATATACACACGTACAATACATACTATGTACATACGTCGTAGCAAATGTTGTGTTACTTTGAACTACGGATTGCATATCCGGCGGGAAAAAATTTTCGGTCTTTCTCCAAGAACTATTATAGTCAATTTATGACTTAAATTGCATAGATATAATTATTGTAAAGTTAAAGGCGTCATCATTATCATCTAAGTTTAGTAAAAATATTACCTAGAGTTCTATGTTTACGTGATTATTAGACATTGAAATAAAACTATTTACGGATTTTATGGCGGTTATTTATATTATTATTTGCTTTCTATTTTTTGAAGACTGATGCCTCATGGTCACAGGGTGGACTCCACCGTAATATCAGCCCTGTATTATATACTTTCCCACTGTTGGGCACGGGCCTCCTCTACTACTGAGAGGGATTAGGCCTTAGTCCACCACGCTGGCCTAGTGCGAGTTGGTAGACTTCATACACCTTCAGAAATTCCTAATAGAGAATTTCTCAGGTATGCAGGTTGTTTTCCTTCACCGTTAAAGCAAGCGATAAATCACAAAGAATACACACATAACTTTTTAGAAAAGTCAGCGGTGTGTGCCCTTGGGATTTGAACCTGTGGACATTCGTCTCGGCAGTCCGTTCCACAACCAACTAGGCTATCGGACTCCACCATGAGGCTGATGATCATGAAGGCTGCAGTTTTCAGAACGTCGGGGCAAAATTAAAATATAAATAACCGCCATAATATCTGTAAATAGTTTTATTTCAATAGTAATATTATTTTGTAAAGTTTTAATTAAATATTCTTAGAATGCACAAATAATTTACGGGTAATTTTAAAGTCTTGTTAAGAGTTTAATTGAAGTAATTTTAAGTGTGATATTTTATAAAATTATTTATGTACAATTTTATATTTAGTTTATTTAAAGTTGTTTCATAAACGGATGTAGACTAAAGCATAGATTTATCATGTGTTAATAAAAAAGGTTTATAATATTACCGCATATGAGTTCAATATCCTACAAATTTTGTAAATGCGATACTTTGCGAAAACGTCTGTATATCAGGAACTAACACTGAAACTATGGAACAGATTTGCATGAATTTTGGTACTTAGATTATGACCTGAAATAATATAGTTTTCTCTTTAGCTTATACTAATAGATTATGTGTGGTGTTTTCACGAATGAATTCGCGTGCAATATTTACTAATCAATATTTTAGTCACATTTGACACACGACACAGAATCTCCGGCGCATTTCCTTGACATCTCACACCCGTAAGAAGTTAAACTTACGGTTCATAGACAACACATGTTCAGTTACAACTAACTACTTCAGTTAACTCGAACAGTTACCGTCTCATTGTTGGTTTGTTTGGAAAGTTTAGATTTACTGCCAAAACAAAAAGCCATAATAGAAATTTTCTATTTGTAATTATCGGGTTCTATTTGTAATAAGCGGCGATAGCCTAGTTGGTTGTGGAACGGACTTACGAGACGAATATCCGCAGGTTCAAATCCCAAGGGCAAACGCCTCTGATTTTTAACACCTTGAAATACAAAGTATTATTTGATATTCCACTGTCAATGTCCTTAAAACCGGAACACAATAATGATTACATACTTACTATTGCTTGGCGGCAGAAATAGACATTGCGGTGGTACCTACCCAGGCGGACTCTCACATATGGGAGATCTACCACAAGTAAAAAGTGTGTCACGATGGCCGCCAGAATTACGCTTTAGTACCTACCTAGGTATATCTAAATTAAATTAAATTAAGATTATTATGTTGAATTGTTTAAAAATTAAATTTATTGAAAAAAAAAACTAATCACATTATAAATCCCATGGTAATAATAAAAAAAAGCATGAACTTAACATAAATGTAAAACTGCACGCAAAAAAAATCAGAACTAAAGAGGCTTAAGTATTTATTTATTATTATTATTACCTATGTATAACTCGAGTGAAATCGAGTTGGTTACCATGGTATCATCTGGTGGCTGGTCAGTCCACGTATGATGGCCAGGACGGGAAGGTTGCTGGAGTCAACCAAGTCCAACTAAGCAATGAAGGAAGCGTGGAGTGGGATTCAAAAGCCTAACACCGGATACAGGCTGATATATATTTAAATTCTTGATATATTGACTCAGAACCAATATAAAGCGAATCTTAATTCTAAGTATACGATAACCACTTATCACCGTACCGCAGTTACAACCGACAAATCTTTATAGCTAACGCCATTACTTTTTATTGATATTTCTCTGATAGTTCCAGTCAATTACCTCAAAATCCATTCGAATAGCTGTAACGTAATCAAACTAAAGACATATTATCTAAATAACACAAAACAAATGCACACGGAGCCGCGTTAAAATAATATATGCGATAAACAAGCATACACAGTTTATATTACACATATAATTTGTTCCGATCGACTCCGGTGTCAATTAGAAAATAAGCAGATTCCATCAAACGGCTGAACAAAATTTAATACAATCATTAGTTATTAAGCGGTTACAGGCAGGTAACGAGCCACTAACGCGGCCCACTCCCACTACAGCGCATAAAAACCATCATAAAACGTCCACTAACAAAAATTATAACCAATCAAATGAGTTCCCATTAGAAACTTTACGATCGCATTAACGCACCACCACAATGTTTTTATAATCTAGCAAGACAAATCGACTCTCCATTACACGCATGAGTATCGATAAAGCTACCGCCCCATATCGATGCTAGAGTCGTAACCTCAATCAAAAATACGATAAACTTTGACAAAAATTCCACGTTAAGCCGTCCTTTAATTATACATATATTACAGAATCCGAGCTCACTACCTGACGTCGATTATACACGCGCTCACCCACGTCAAAAATCCATTCACTATGGTTTTATGAAAAAAAAATAACGAGCAATCGCCTTAAACCTTTTAACAAAACTGGCCGGCGATAATTCAAGCGAAATGTCCAAACGGACGAGAAAAAAACATTTCAAATTTCGAACATAGAAAGTGTTAGCGACAATGGATTCGAAATCTTGTTAATAAAGAGTCTATGGGAGCGTCGGACGCGCTCGCCACAATGCCGAAGAAAAAAATATGTGGCATTCGAAAAAGGAACGGGCCAGAAGGATTTTTTTTCTAAGCACAGCGTGAGACCGTTTTGGAGGGAATTTCGGATTTGGTTCGCGTCATGTGGAAGGTTTTTTGGATTCAGCCGCCACATGGGCCTTTTGCACGTCACATATTATTATTAAACAGAATTGATCCCCTTAAATCTGTTAAATGGGCGTCACTTTTGCGTCCGCATGAAATTTCGAGTGCCTTTTCGGTCGTGTTTGTTTATTTTAATGCGCCAGATGGAGACGCGATTACATTGCAATTTTTACTGACATGTTTATGATTTACAACTTTTTGAATGTTTTATTGGGGCATAGGTTTGACAATTCGTTTTAGTGTGTTTTTAAACCGCGCGACACTTCTCACTTCCCCTTTCTTTATGTATTTTTATACCTGTTTTATATCAACAACATTATCTGACGAAGCAAAACAAACAAAACTGTACGGATAAATATTTCTACCTCGGTTCTGAATGCACGAAATAATAATTTGGGATCAAAGGCATCAAATTTAAGATATATTTTTTTAGGTGTTTATTACTTTGCCTTTTTAGGAATAATGTTGACTGTACTTAGCGTGCTAATATTGATGTTCGAAATTTGAAAATTCAGAGTTGGAAATAAGACGTAAATAACGAACTATTTTTTTTATTAGGTTTTTATTTAAAAGCAAAGCGTCTGACTGCCATTTTTTATATCTAATATCTACTAATACTGGCTTTGCATTACCTAAAATCTTATCAAAAAAGGGTTAATAATTACCTCCTAAAATCTTTTACATAATGACTGCATCGGAGTTTCGTCCAAATCAATGTCAGAGAGGTCATTGGCCCAGGATTCCTATAAAAATTATACCAAGATACATGTTCGCCCCCGTCGGCTTTGGCGTGATGGTGATTGATGGCTCGGTGGTTGGCGCGTGCTCTCTTGACCTCGGGGTCTCGGGTTCCGTGGGAAGGTGGGGTTTTGATTCTCCTTTTAGGTTGCATTGTTTTTGTAATGAGAGATTTAATTCCAACGGAAAGTACGTTCTATTACCATTGCTTTAAGTGTTTGTTACAGACATATCTATATAGTATCACGCCTATATCCCATAGAGGTAGGCAGAGACTATGGATTGCCACGTTGCAGGATTCTGCCATACTTCTCTCGCTTCTTCTTCATCAATCTCTTCATGCATTCAGTTTCAGTGTACTTTTGACCTTTACTGAGAATAAGTGTTTGAAATAGGACCGACAATATTGAGCCTAGATGATTTCAGCATCACTTTCAAATGATGCGTAGATCAACATGATCTTATCATGATGATTAGCAAGTTAGTATTTCTTATATTTACGCGAATGTTAGACATTAAAATTAAACTATTTTTCGGAGTTTGTCGCGGCTTTTTATATTTTATTTTTCTCGTTTCGTTTAATTAGCAAGTCCAGTCCTCGCTACACTTCACGAGCTACGTGAATTACACTTTAACAAGATTCAATTCCGATATAAATATTTGCAGGCATATGTTTTGAACGAAGCTTGGACTAGCATTCTTGTATCATAGTTATTTTATATAAGGGAACGGTGATCCCACTGATGGTAAGTGGAGTGGGGTCGAATAGAATGTCGACTGACGTAAGATTACCCCTCGACAGTCGTCACAATTATGCCGGCCTGTTGGAGCCGGATATAAACAGGCTGATCCCGAGTCGCACTTACGTGGGCCACTATGGCGGGTTTTAACACCTTGTACGGTTGCTATCCGGGCGGATATAAAATATATCCTACCACCAGCGCCTACAGCCTATTAGTTAATAAATACCTGAATTAATTTATTACCCTCCAACTCACCCGAAACGACCTTTCCATAAACAATATTACATCATTATTAAAACTGCAAACTGATCATAGAGTATTGAGCATAGATCACGCATGCGCATACAGGTTGGATTGTTCTGATGGCAGATAACCGGCATGATGGCCGAACAGACGGTAATGTGCGGGACCTTGGTTTGGATCGGGTTATGCGGGAGGGAACAATGTTATTCTTATTATTTTGTTTTAATACTTTGCATGTTCAAAAGGCATCATCAAATAATAGATAGAGTTACTTGGTGCGCTAATTCTTCTTTGCAGCTTCATAAAACATCATCAAATTATAGATAGCTACTTGGTGCGCGTGAGTTGATATTACAATATGTAAACATAATAATCTAGATACCTTTAAAACTATTGTGTCTGCGCCGAAGATGTGCTTAATCCTTGATATATTATATTTCAATAAGTTTTTTGTATCCATAATTGTTTTGTTCGATTTTTATTTTATTTCGTCTGAAGAGTTGCTCATACTCAAAAAGAATCATTTACTTTTATAAGTGAGAAATTGTTATTTGCTTTTTGCAATCAAAATTGTTGTTATTCCCAAAATAACTCTTAGTTGTAAGTTTTCAATGCTGTAAATAAATAAATTAATTAAAATGGTTTATGAATGAAAGTTAATATCACACTGGATAGTTATCTGAAAGTAGAGTTTAAAAAATAGAATCTTACACGCAACTTTTCTGTAAAGTTCGGCAACATAAAAAGCTAAAAAAAGGCATGGGTTAAGGATGATAAAGTTTACTAGATGCTAAAGTAACCTTTATGCCAACCCCCGGACCATGAAGGCTATAAACTCCTTGAAATCACGGGAGAAAATGTAAATATATAAAAACACAACAAATCCGAATAATAGTTTTAATTCAATAACTAATATTTCCGTTAACATAAGAAAACATTACACAAGCTTAAGTATTGTTTATTAAAGTTCAAAACCTTAACCTCTACTTAAGATCACACTCAAAGTTGAGATCACCGTTTTTCAGATATTACAATTAATTCCCAATTTATCTTCTTCCTGCATAAAACATGTTGTTTGGAGGAAGCGCTAACTAGCACACGAACTGGAGATGTATGGAACTAGAAATAGACCTGTGTTTACACTCAAAAACATACGCGTAACGTATTCTCTCTAAACCTTTTAAAATTCAATACGATCTGACTAAAAACTAAAATATTTCGTATATGTAGGTAAATCGGTGTTCCTCTGTTACTATTAAAATACTTAGAGATATTCATTTGTTATATGAGCAGTAATTATGCAGGAAATATAGTGTAATAAAAATACGGTAGATTGAACATGTTCCGTCCCTCGACAGTTGCAAGAATTATGTCGGTCTCTTACAAGATACAAAATTGGTTGATCTCAGGACATGATATTTCCTTACATAAGAAATAGGCTAGATTGATGGATAGCATCTAAACCCGCGTCAAACTACCATCATTACAAAACCCTACAAAACAAGCTACCACTGATATTAAAACAAAAATGGTTTGTAAACAAAAAGACAATCCCTCAACCGCATATCAATTGATCAACAACAAATTCTTATAAAGATACCCTGAGACCACATCACACCCGACGACACGCGGCTGTCAAAAACGAAAACAAAACCAAAAATCATGATAAAGAACCTGCCAAAGACAATATAGAACATAAAAAAAGTCAAACAGCCAGAGACAATCCACTCGCGAGGCAAAGGCACCAAAAACGCACAGTCATTACAATCAATCACCATTTTAAAAATATCTTAAAATTATTATATTAATTCACCACACCATTATTTGACTTAGACATGTAACAATGGACGAAATGACTGTTAGGGAAGGAAAAAAGGCGGCCTGGGTCTATGCAGGATGACATGTCAATTATAAAGCCATCAATTGTCGGGCTGCGGTCGGTGTCATAGACAATTCGGAGCCTTTACAAGCCAGAATTGCTACGTTAACGGCCTATTTAATATAATTATTTTTGAAGAGGTAACGTTTTAATTCGTGTTATTGAAAAGGTGTCGTTTTGATCAGCGCATTTAGCTGTTTCATTGCAACTGGAAGACTGACGTGTCAATTTGCTAACAAATTAATAAGCTAACAAATTGCTCTTCAAGTCATCCGATGGCGAAGCTCAAGCCCCAAGCCATCGGCGGTTAGGGATTCAAAGTGAGGAATCTCCTCACAAAGCGCGCCGTGTCCAGCAATACTGCCTTCAACAAGTCTCTGACCTAACGGCCAATTGAGACCTGAAGATGTTGGTCGAGGCTCAGGTATTAATGCATGCGCAGAAACCCCAATCACGGCAATAATTGTAGTCATGTACAATGAAAAAATACACGTCGAATTGATAAAATCCTCCTTTTTTTAAGTCGGTTTAAAATAATGCCTCCTTTTATGATCAATCGGTTAGTATTAAAGTAAAATTATTTCATTATTTTTACCATTATGTTTAAGTCCAGTTCCCAATTTTCTTATAACATTATATGTCGGTTATTACCCGTGATAAAATTAGCCTGTACCACTCAGTAATGTAGCTTCCTATCAGTGAAAAAAGATCAAAATCAGTTTAGTACTTTCAAAGATTAAAACGTTCAAACAAACTCTTTAACTTTATAAATTAGTACAGAATTTTACATAAAAATTACAACACACGAATTGACAACCTCTTTTTTCGGCAGTCGGGTAAAAAAGAATCCCGTAACAATTTACTCGTCATAAGAATAATGACGGTTAATTCAATTACTTAAGTCTATAGCGCGAAGATTGAACAAAGGGTTTGTTGTGAAGTACAGAGTTGTAAGCTGTAACGGGACAAGATATTATTGTTCCAAAATAATTGTTTGGGTCCTTTAACACCGTCTCATAAATAATGTTTTGAACGTTTTTATTTAAGTAGGATTGTTTATATTTTATGACTATATTTGCAGCCCCATCTAGGGGTAAAATGTGGCCTGATATTCAGAGATAATGTAGTTGTATTAGTGAAATAGTTTTGAAAATATTAGTTCGAAGGCTAAATCCAAAATTCTCCTTAGAGACGTTATCTTTGCAATTAATTTCATACATAGAGCGACTAAAATTTTTTAGTTTTACACGTGACGTTATATTTGCAATTAATTTTACATAGAGCGTTATCATTCCGATTAAATTTAAATATAGAGTCAGTAAATACAGTAATTATAAGAAAAGGAAATAACTAAAAAATTCACACAAACACACTCACGCCTTATAAGTATGCCCGAAGATGTAGTTTATAGGTATATCCGTTTACCTAGTGTAATTACTTTGATTTTTGTTATAATATTTTTTTTCATAATATAATATGAATTCATTCATATCCTTTATTTTTAAAATCATTTTATAGTTTTATACGTATGTTAAAAACAATAATGAATATAAAAAGGAAAAGTAAATAATCATCCTCCGAAAGCGAAGCTCAAGACCCAATCCGGCGGTCCAGCAATACTGCCTTCTGCATCTGGCTTCTGATCCAAAAGCCAATTGAGACCTGAAGATGGCTCCAGGCTCTTTGATATCAACTCATGCGCAGAAACGACAATCGACAATGTAGAGTGACGTAAAACTATACCTTCCCATTGACGTTAGATCGATGTACCTTTTTTATATTTCAGTTAATATTAACATCTACCTGCAAATTTGTAAATCTTTCTGATAATTAGATTTTACATAAATTACAAACGGGCAGCCGGTAGTAATCGGGTTATATGGATCCTTCAACATTTTAATATTTCGGACTTGACTATAAACAGAGAGGAAAGACAGAGAGTATTTTCTCATCCAGAGCCCTTATTCTGTATGATAGTGTAAACGCGTAACGCGGCCGTGTCATGTTATCTCCGAGAAATGTGCGTGGAATGGTATTCTGTAAGCCAAATTTCTATTGTCCTAAACATGATGTGTTGTGTTACGTGGTTGTTACGCACTGTTAAAATAACGTGCGGGATAGAGAATAAGGCCCCTGACTAGACAATGTAGATCTCTTTTCATGATAACGTAAATTGTCTTTTTAATAAAACTCAATCGGAATACAACAGTTTTAAAACCGGTTTTGAAGCCATCGCTTTTCAAAAATCAATGTTGCAGCTGAGCCATATATTTTACAATACAGTGTTGATAATTTATATTCAATTAAAGTATTCATTAGTATTAATTGAAATTTGTAGGGTGACAATGAAGATGACATTATTAGGACAGGTTTGAAGATGGTCAAGCAACTCTGAAGAAATATTTGTCTATAAAAAGGACATAACTTATAAATACGAATCAAAAATATGTATTTTGAGACTTGTTATATCATAATGCTAATAAAGATAAGTAGAACAATATCTATATTTCTGAAATTGACACTTTACAGATACTTAATATTTAAATGCAAGTATCATTAATCTTCCAGTCAGCTACATTCTTTGTTAATCATTGATAAAAATATAGAACAACTTGCCTAAAATCATCTCCTCATTATATTGCAAAAACACCTAAATAATCTCGAATCAAATTATACTTAGAACATTTTTTTAATTAAAAATTTAGAACGGCAGTTCCATACGTTACTTTTAACAGAATATCCCGTAATATCCTTATAGCGTGGTGGCAACGCGGACATGGGCGGAGCGTGCGGTGCGATGGCGTCGACCCACGCGCCACCTCGCCACTACTTACATACTTTTACACTAATGTCTGTAATGAGGTAATGTTTGTGAGTTTGAAAATTGCATTGAACTTTTATTAATTCTCTGTGTTATATACTGCTCATTGCTGAGCACGGTTCTCTACTACTGAGAGGGATTAGGCCTTAGTCCACCACGCTGGCCTAGTGCGGATTAGTAGAATTTACATACCTTGAAAATTCCTATAGAAAACTTCTCAGGTATGCAGGTTTTCTCACGATGTTTTCCTTCATTGTTACTGTTTATGGTCGTACCGCTTACCATCAGGCGAGCAGCAAGCTCGTCTCGTCACTCAGAAAAATAAAAAAATACGAAGGCATCTACGGCCACTACTCTTCCTAAACATTCAAGGTGACGGCATGAGCTTATTTTCGCTTATCAGTCGACTTATTCCACTATACAGGCTGTTTAAAAATAAAGGTATCAATAATAATGTTATTTTTGCTGGTATTTTTGTGTCCGTACGGATAGCGACCTCGCACATAAGGTGTGAAACCCGTTATAGTGGCTCGAAAGTGTGTCGAGGCACGGGATCGGCCTGTGTATCCAGTTTTGAACAGGCATAAATGTGTCAACTGGCCAGGGGTAATCATCTCTCGTCAAACCATGTGGAGTCTTACTTGTTTGGCAACCCCGGTTGCATTCTTGCAATAAGAGTTGCATTGTAGTGACACTATACATTAGCTCCGGCAGGCACGCGCACGCGCTACTTTCTGTCATTGTGATTCTCTTATATTTTCACAGACAATAAACAGCTACATTTCTTAAATCAAGAATCCCACTTGCTTTATTTGGACCCAATTTACGATGTGACCCAGTATAAAAAATCGTACCTCCTATATCAATAATATAATCTATACATACCAGTATTCAAAAAAAATATTTGAGGATCATTATTCATAAGTATTAATATTTTTTTGAAAAGGTGGAAATTACGTTCCTTTTAGGAGTTATCGATGCCCCATTTAAATAACATATAATACAGAACTACTTAATATAATTGATACCCCTTTAATGAAACACCCTATATATAAGTCAATGGTTTCGCGTGATTCATAGACAATCCGTTTATACTTTACTGAAACGGTAATCTCCTCCCACTGGCACCGAACCCACCCACGATCTTATAAAAACATTACTAAACGTTTACATCGTACATCTTATTTTAAATTATTTATTTTGTGTAAATAAACTAGGTGAGACGCGCGGATGCGCTCGGTCGTTATATACTCTTTAGGGTAAATAAATATGGAGTATTATGGAGTAGGCAGCGACTGAATGCATGAAGCGGCAGACCGGGCTTGGTTAATTTTTTTTAATTTATAAAACGGCATACCACAGAACACAATCATTATTAACAATACTTAAACACTAAATTACATTAAGAATAGTTTGTCTTCCTTAAACTTATGCCTTAATTGAAATTATACTACGGAAATATTGCCAACTCTACATTTTCATTTGATTAATTTTGCAGGATAAAGACAAATTAGTGTTTCCTGAGACTGTGAGTTTCAACGCTCGGTGTCAATGCGTGCCACTGCTGATCCTGGCTTACAGGAGTTATAGTGGTGGGTGTAGGTAGGAAAGTCTCTGTAGACCGACCTCAACACAGATCAGGTATATAAGAGATATTATAGTGCACAAGTGCGTGCAATACACAAGCACTCTGTGTTCCTTCACTCATAGTCCGGTGAGACGGCAATCCGACATGACTGGAGAGATCAGGCAAATATAAGTTCACACACGTATGCGTGACTGGTAAGGCTGAGGTTTTGGTAAAACGCGGTCTTATATTTACTTAGTATGTGATAAGGGCCTATCAAATAGATTCAAAACCGGAGTTAATTTACTATGTTTAAATCTGGAATTATATTGCATTCTTGGGTCTAAGGTTCCAATGAGAACTCCAATTACCTCTAATAGCTGTCTAATTTACGTATGTAATCGAGAATTGAAAGGTTGTCTTGGCACCAACGCAGGCCGGCATAATTGTGGCGACTGGCGAGGGGTAATCAATCGTCAGCCGAGATTACACCTGCTAACAGCTCTATTTACCATCATGTGCATTGGGGTCATTTACAAATCACCCTTAAAACCTAACATATAGTATATAAGAAAACACACAGACAAACACAACAATAAAACAATTTCTAAACTTACATTTCCCAAACGTTTTACCATTACTGCTGTTTTTACAACCATTTCATTTTAAAACCAAACGCTTATTTATGTGGCCATTATAATTTGTTTGCAGTTAAACTGTATTAATGGAGTTTTTTTGTACATAGATTTGTGGCGGATTTTTTGGCGCGAAAACAACTTAATTTAGTGCGATATAATGTCTAATTACTACACGTTTTAAGGCGCCTGTGCACACGTTGAGTTGCAAAAGAATTGCAAATAATATTGTGTTGTGATATTATTTATTTAAACATGGATTTTATTTATTTATTTTATTTGGACAACAACAAAACACACACTGTACATATTTATTTGTTATATTTCAGTAAGTAATTGCTGCAACATACAAATGTATTTGTTACATTTCAGTAAGTAATCGCTGCAGTGCTGTTTTACTTACAGGCTGTTACCGTATGAACATATTACATAACAATAAACAATTGGCTGCAGCATAAGTGCTGCATATTTTAAATATAAGTCTGAATAAACTAGATTTCCATTTATTTTTACGGTAAGTCGATTTAGTTAACTATAATTATGAAAAAAAAAAGAAATGTGCACTTTCAATATATTCAAGTTCAATGTATAATGGTTGTTAAGTTTCGCAAACATTACACATTGAAAAAAAATCGCTTTTGTTTTGTTTTTTAATTCCGACGTCTCGAACCTTTTTCTGCCACTCACGGGCCTAAAATGTGAACCGTTTTATAAGTTTCACATGGCAACAATAATTATAAACACGTGCAAATGTCTCAAGAGTTTGTCTATCACCGGCGTGGCTTTTGGCACGCCATAAATATGGTAACTTTCAAAATATTTGAGTCGTTGGGTTGAGAACAAAAACGCGGGCAAAAAGTGGTGATCTTGAAGTCTCGTGGGACAGCGGTTGTCAAGGAATATAGCCCGTTATACCAGTGGCTAAGGGTCCATATAATCTAATTCCTGCCGACTTCCTTCTCGTAATTTATGTAATTATCATTGGAACGATTTGCAAACATTTATGCATATTAGTAGTACTGGTATGTTGTGTCGCCGAGTCGGGTTCAGTATGTCGGTCTCCTTGGGTCTCTTGGACTGCAACGGGCTGTTATGATGATGCATTCTTTTCGGTTATTTATTTACACATCATATACAGAGAAGTATATAGGCCAACTTAATGCCAAAGGCATTTTCTACCAGTCGACCTTAAGGTGGTGCAGAGATAAATAAGGTAGGTGCATTTTTGAATGGCGAAATAAATGTATACATGTATATATATAATGGTTATGGTCAGTGAATGTCAAAAACGAAATAATATAGGAGGGGCTTGAGAGCGTGTCTTCTATTTTTTAATAAAAATATAACTGAATTCGTCTTTTTGACCAAATGTATTTAAATTTGAGTTTATAATGATAATTATATTCCATGTGTATTTTATTTCGTATAATATCTAATAATTATATGATTTATATATATAATAATTATATGATTTATTGTGTGTTCGTTCATGTTTTTCACACATTACGTACGTATCATTGTGTATAAATAGTTATCGTAAACATTTAAGATCTTCAAGGGAAGCACCTTGTGAATACATATATGCACATAAAAGTAGATAAGAAAACCAAACAGTATAATAGCATACATAATTACATTAAAGTTTTCATTAGATATCCTATTTTGTTATGAAGTATCAAATGCGATTTGAAAATGGGTGTTGGGATCTCTTCTGGCATATTTCATTATGGTATGGCAATGAGACTATTTTGAACCTTATAGTATTTTCATTCGAAAAAATATGCAAGTGCAGAGTATCACGCCTCTATCACATAAAGGTAGGCAGAGACTATGGATTGCCACGTTGCACTATTCTAGCATACTTCTCTCGCTTCCTCCATTCATCAATCTTTTCAGGCATTCCTACCGGTCCAGGGTACTTTTGACCTGGCCTTTACTAAGAATGTCATCTAACAATCGAAGGTTCGGTGCGGTCGACCCCTACCGGCTCTTCCATCCACATTCGCCTTATAAATCCTCTTGATCACTCTCTTATCATCCATCTCTCCAAATGTACAAACCGTCTTAGCATACCTTACTCAATAAACCAAGTAACACTTACATATTAACTTTTAATAGTCAAAAGACCCAAAATCATGCAAAACAAGCATCCCATGGAACAATCATGGCGAAAAATGGGTGCATTAGTATCGTCTCTGCTTTGGTTAAGGCGTATAATGCAAAAGAGACCATACAAAGTTTGACAACCAGTGTCGTCTTGAAGAGAGCTGGTACTTGAACTTGAAGTTTAACAATGTTACCATACATTCTAAGATTCAAGTGTTTAAAACCTTTTTGGTTAGTTCACGAATGTTCTAAATACTTCAGTGTGTTTCTCGCTGGTGCGTGCTCGGGTCTTCTTTAATATTGTAATTGTAAACTAAGTTATAAAATTCATAGACAGTGATGTTATGTTTTTTTTGTGTGAACTGTTCTGATAAAGAATGATATTGTTTTTGGGATGGTAAGTCTTTATTATATAATATATAATATCAGCCCTGTATTATATACTGTCCCACTGTTGGGCACGGGCCTCCTCTTCTACTGAGAGGGATTGGGCCTTAGTCCACTACGCTGGCCTAGTGCGGATTGGTAGACTTCACACACCCTCGAAATTCTTATTGAGAACTTCTCAGATATGTAGGTTTCCTCACAATGTTTTCCTTCACCGTTAAAGCAAGCGATAATTCACAAAGAATACACACATAACCTGAACCGGCGGGAATGCATGAAAGGATTGATTAAGGTGGAGGAAGCGAGAGAAGTATGTTAGAATTGAGCAAAGCAAAACCCTAGTCTCTGCCCAAAACTATGGTATAGAGGCGTGATATGTATGTATCCCTAAAACGTATTCGTAGTTCTATGTATTAAATCATTTCTGTTTTGTGCGGTTTTCGGCTTCTGTTAGGCAGTCGCAACAAACAATCTAATTATTTGATCTTCCCAACGGCTATGTGATCGGCCGTGAGATCTTTTACCTTCTACTTTGTCCACCACTTATAACTTGTCAAGGTTATCTGTGTGATGACGGGCATAATTTAAAACTAAAAATATTACTTACGAACGCAATAGACAAAAAAAAATAAAATAGTTTAGACTTTAGAGTGAAGTAAATAAGGTTTAAGTCCCGGTATATATTTTCCCGGGATAGAAAGTAGTCTATAACCTTCCCAGGGTCTTAAACTATCTCCATACCAAATTTCATAAAAATCCTTTCAGTAGATTTTGAGAAAATCGATAACATAGAGATTAAAAGGAGACTTTGTTTTATATGCATGGATATTAGTTTTGTGACTACGAACACAGATTCAGGGACAAGATATTACAATATCGTGATGAGTGAAACTATTTAATGTCCTACAAAATATTTACTATCAAAAAGTAATTGGTTCGTCATAAAAGCCGATGTAGCAACAAATTTTTAATCGAAAAAGTTAATTATAAAATTACGCCATAAAATAAGTAGACCACGTAAAAGGAGATAGGACATTAATTTTTATTTTATAACTCATAATCGGAACATTTTATCGTTTTAACAAATGACGTGGATTAATTATTGGTGACTTAATTATATATTTATGTCTACTTGTGTTATAATGTTTTATATTTATAAAAATGGGTGATGAGTGGATAATATTGTAATAAAACTATTTCACGGATTTTATTGCGTTTTTTTTATTATTTTCGCTCTTATCCGCTTGTCGCTCAGGGATCGCGTGGCAAAAAAGTTTGTCCATTATCATTTGATTTTTTTGCCATAGGTACTTCTCCCAGAGACTTAATTCTACTTCAAATAAATTTATATAAAACTATAAGATCGTTAATACTTGAATTTCAACGAAGCACAGGCTGAGTATTGTGCTACCAGCGACGGAGTTAAACTAAACTGAGTCTTAAGGACGAAATAATATCAGCCCTGTATTATATACTGTCCCACTGCTGCACGGGTCTCCTCTACTGCTGAGAGGGATTAGGCCTTAGTCCACCACGCTGTAGTGCGGATTGGTAGACTTCACACACCTTAAAAATATAAAACTTTTCAAGTATGCAGGTTTTCTTACGATGTTTCCCTTTACCGTTAAAGTAAAGCGATAATTCACAAAGAATACACACATACTATAAAAGTCAGAGGTATGTGGTCTTGGGTTTTAACCTGCGGACATTCGTCTCGGCAGTCCGTTCCACAACCAACTAGACTTTCGTTAATTTCAGGTCGAAAGGGAAGATATCGCACTCTTAATAAAATAATGAACCATTCCAAAATTGCCAATTTGTGGGAATCGTCAAACAACCAATTACTGTTTGCGAATTTTTAGTTTTTTCCCTTTTTTTCATGCTATAGGTTTCATTTTTTACCTATCTTTAATAAACTCAATTTTATAGCAACTTCAAAAAAAGGTAGCAAACAAAATTTAGTTTTCCGACTACTGCCGCAAAATAACAATTTTGAAATAGGTCATTATTTTATTAAGAGTGCGATATAGAATGCCGAACAGCATAAGAACTTATTACGTATTAGACACCTACTTATCGCCATCCCGGCTAACAATACCGTCTCAAACTATTCCTAATAGTATGCAAATATCCAAACGTCTGTTAAACCTCAAATGCTAAACTGACCTAGATCCAGCCAGATAAATAGGTATCATAAATTTTTGACCTAACTATATTGTATGGATTTTTTCAATTTCAACGAATCAGGATATAATGGCAACATTAATTTAGTTTAGACATTCGATTGATTTTGCCATTTGAACAAATTTATTGCCAATTTATTGTGGGATGTTAAATATTGTGCATTATTTGTTTGTGTCTATTGCTATGGGCAGTTATCATTATCCAGGAGTCGGTTTATTTCGAGGTGCTGATGTATCCGGTTTGATTTGGTTTTATGGTATTCGAAATAGACATGAGTGTATTATGTATTTTTGGATTTTTTATGCAATGACGAGCAATTTGCTCGTGTAGCTGCTATTGAAAGTAATACCACACACAAACAATAATAACATCACGCATTTATCTCCGGAGGGGTATGCAGAGACGCAACCAAGGCTTCTTTTCGCCAAGCGATACTTCTACATTTTTAATACCACTTTGTATATTACAAATTACAAAATACCGTTGGTGAAGGGTCCATATAACCCGATTCCTGCCGGCTTTCCTTTCATAATATATATAACACAATATCAGCCCTGTGTTATATACTGTCCCACTGCTGGGCACGAGCCTCCTCTACTACTGAGAGGGAATAGGCCTTAGTCCACCACGCTGATCCAGTGCGGATTGGTAGACTTCACACACCCTCGAAAATTCCTATAGAGAACTTCTCAGATATGCAGGTTTCCTCACGATGTTTTCCTTCACCGTTAAAGCAAGCAATAAATCATAATATATGTCGAATCTAAATATTAAAACGATTTCTAGACGGCATTTATGCATATTAGTATCTATAAGGATTGTCGGGTTCCCTTTGGGGAAATATCATCCTTCGTCACTACTGTTAATTTGATATGTATTATGCGTAGAATAGTGGTCATGTTCAAAATATAATTAACGGTGATTGCAGATTATTAGAAATAGACAAATCTATTATACCTACTTTCTTATACGTGTATAGCTACGTGATTCCACTATACCTGATGGTAAGTGGTGTGGGGTCCAAGTGACTGTCGACTGCCGAGAGATGATTACCCTTTGACAGTCGCCACAATTATGCCGGCCTCTTAGAGCCGGATATACACTGGCTGAGCCCGGAACGCGACACACGTAGGCCACTATGGTGGATTTTAGCACTTTGTGTACGGGAGACGCTATTCCGGGCGGATTTAAAATATATCCTACTACCAGTAAAATAAATAAGAGACTTCTTGAAACAGAACTGTTTAGGCGAAGAAATTCGTGCTGCCAAATGATTTAGCCACAAAACGAAACATCAGAAATCAGTTTCCATTTAAAACGTATAATTGAAACATGTCGGTTGTAATCTGGACTCATTTATATGCAGGGCGGAGGGCTGGCCGCTAAAAAAACAATAATTATCTAAGCTCAGAGCTTTCCGCGTGTACATTTGTCAGTTTTGGTCGGATTTTTTC
Organism: Manduca sexta; assembly: GCF_014839805.1. Lineage (NCBI taxonomy): Eukaryota > Metazoa > Arthropoda > Insecta > Lepidoptera > Sphingidae > Manduca > Manduca sexta. Next base: position 6,296,966 of record NC_051127.1, read on the forward strand.
GTGTTTCGCCGTGTGGAGATGGATTTTGTGAGATTATTATTTTATGTTATGTGGGCAAACGAGCATACAGTTCACCTGGTGATATGTATGTGATCACCGCCGTCCATGAAACTGAAATACTTAGCGTAGAGATGCGTTGCCGGCTCTTGTATGTATTTAACAAAGATATTAAAATATATAGTTAGGTACAGACTGGAAATCGGGAAAATTTTGGCTCCAAAAGTTATTACAGATTGGTAATAAGTCGTCTCATTTGAAATGTCCGTATGATAAGATGTCGCAGCGTTCTTAGATGTTAATACAAAAATAATATTATTTACAGGAAATGTGCTAATCATGATATGGAAAAAGTATGAAGTATTTTACATTGATATTTTGCTATTTCACTGTAGACTAAGTAACCATCATATAAATGCAAAATTTTTGTATGACAACCTTTCCAATGCCCGCTCTATGTAATCTTAGAACTCTTTGTTATACATAATGATTTGAGTAATGTAGATACTGAAGCCTTTTATCTCCAAAGGGGTAGGTAATGACGTAACTGGTATATCCACTTTCCGCCGTATTCCATCCCATGATGTGATAAGGCGATATTTGATCCAAACATAAAAATATGATTGGCTACTTTTGTGGTCAATTATACGTTAGAATGTGGAGATTGGTTTGAAAAATATTTTTCAAACCTAATTATTACTTTACCTAAACGTCGTTATCAATTAAACGATGCCAATAGCCAAGCAGTAACATGTGACATTATATTCAATTAAATTATTTAACATTCCACCCAGTGTAGATACTATGATTTAATAGAACAAAATACAAAAAGCAGTAACAGTTCTTATTCATTCAAGTTACAACTATATAGTAAATAAAACAATAGTACAAAGAACTTTTGCCTTTTTAACATTATACTGTTAAAATAAAACTATTTTTCGGTAGTAAACAAAACAATAGTACGAAAGCCTTTTTTATATTATTTTGTTCAAATTTAACTATTTTTCGGTCACAGAGGGGACTGATTGACGTGACCAGGAAGGCTGCAGTCTTCGAAACGTCCGGAGAAAATTATAATATAAAAGCCGCGATAAAATCCGATAAATAGTTTAATTTCGAAGTCTAACATTCGCGTAAATATAAATTATTATTATATTGTTATTTGTAAATAAGTAGGTAAGGAAATAAACATATTTATTATTGAAAGTGGTCTCCACTCTTGTTGCCGATGCCACATGTCGGCGACACATGTTGCGCGACGTCGAGCGCTCTAATACCGGGCCGCGGGAGGGGCAAAAACTACTCTACACTTTTTTTTGTTAATTAACTTACGAAAAGAGTTCTTGGAAAATTATTATATAAAATAAAAGTCTGTCACAAAAAAAAAAAATTGTAAATCGAACGTATTATTTTAATAAAATCTCTGAAGGTACCGTAAGAGTATAGTCAATTAACTTTAGCTCGCGGATACGTCTTCGTAAATTATTCGGCAAAAGTCCAACAGAAATCTTGCGTATCCAATTTAAACATAATCTCATCGTTTCATTATGTACTTTATAACAAATTTCATGTCGAACACTTTGACTGTTTGGAAGACCAACACATCAGTCCGCGCCGTGACCATGAAGGCTGCAAAGTTTTTGAAACATCGGAAGAATTATAATATAAAAAACTGTGATAAAATCTCAAAAATAGTTTTATTTCAATGTAAGTAATCATTCGATCCCTTGTGTTAAAGAAACTCTAACCACCAAAGATTATTACACGTGTAAGGAAGGCAAAAACATGAGCACAATTCTTTACTTCCGACGCAATTATTCTCATTGAGTTAAATAAATCATATAATGTACAAAGTAATTCGTCTTCATTTAATTATTTATGGAAAAATATTTTTAAATCATGCACAGAAATTATAATAGGTTTGTTTCGTATATTTTTTTCTTTTTAAAACAATGCATGGAATCAAATAATCTCTGGGAAGCTCGCTTGTATTTAACTGCAGGTCCATAGGATAAATTATTAACTAAAATGTATATAATAATGCCAATTGAAATGTAATTTTGGTCTTGCGCTGGTGCTGCGCCTGATCTCTCTCCGGTCATGTCGGATCGCCGTCTCACCGGACTATGAGAGTGAAGGAACAGAGAATGCACCTGTGTATTGTACACACTTGTATGTTATAATATCTCCTGCGTACCCGGCTGATATTTGTTAGAATTAACCGCGGTGACTGAAACTCGGCGAGGAAGGAATCAAAGAATATAAAATTATAATAATCTTATTTTTTTAAACGTTTGCTGGTTTCACAAAAGCTGTATTTTTTATTGTGACACGGCCAGTTTTGTAAGAAAGATTTCCAAAGGGTTTTAAAGTAAAACCGCTTAAAAGGATTTATATATAATTATAACGTTTCAAACAGCATTGTGATTGACTTTACCCGTAATTGTTGTTAACATCACGCTGTGCGTTCAAATTGCAAGAGAAAAGGGTAAGCAGGTAACACTATAAATATGTTTTGCGCTGGACTCAATTCATTTGTAACCACACAAATATTCACTTGAATGCATATTTTAATTTTGATATAAACATTCTTGAGAATAATGCGTTCTGAACGCTTGAACATTTTAATTAAAACACGCAACACGAACGATAGTTCCGCTACTCGACAACAGATGGCGCTAGTAGTACCGTCGTCGCGCAACTACGCTCGCGTTAACCAGCAACGGATATGTGCTCCAAGATACCATAAATAAAGAACTGGAATATGTTAAAAATAGTAAGCAAACTATGGTTAAACGACTCTTATTGCATACTAGTAGCAGACTTACGTTTCAAGTTGATTTTAAATTAATTTTACATAAATTTGAATAGTGACCTTTATCTAACAAGCCGATGTAGCCCGAAGCACTGTTACACGTTAAATTATAACTATTCTTGAATGTTTAAATGCCATGCCTTAAATAACGTTATTTTTGTTGCCAACGTCACCGTTTTTAATAAATGGATATCAAGACGTCGACTTATATAGGGTTATAAAGATACAAAGTTCCAATAAGAAAGTTTGGTCTAATACTATGGTTTATTAGGCAGAATATTATGGTTTCATATAGTTGCAGATTTAAAAATAATAATACGATGATTAATGAAGCTTTAAATTAACTCCATTGATTTATTATAAAAGTATTGGTATATGTCCATCTGTGGGATAGTAATATATTCGCCATCTTTACTTGAAAGTCATTGCAAAATATATTTTAATTTGCCTAACATCAAGGATGTTTAAAATGTTTGTTTTCACAAAAAAACGTACATTATGCATTTTTTTAACTATAAATAACGGAATTGATAAATTATGCGCATTAAAATCGTTGACTGCAAGACTAATAAATGTAAATTTATACGTAATTTTAACAGTGATTTTAACTTATTGTTCCTAATTATTAAATCAAAACATTAACAGAGTTATCATATGCTAACTAGGTCTTGAAAAATGATTCACGTCTTGATACGTATTGTTCTGTGGTTAAATATTAACTGTAATTATTTGTTAGTGTCGACCTTAAGTAAATTGATAAACAATTTAATGGAAAATTGGTATACTTGAGTGACATTTTCAGAGTATGGGGAATGTTAGGTTATCAAAATTAAAACGTTTGTTTTGCGGTGTTGGGGGTCGATAGCGGCCATCTTTATAGCTAGTGTTTGTTCTGTGACTGTTATGACAGAGTGCAATTCAAAGTATTTTTTCTATTCTATGGATACTCGTAGGAACATTGCGTGTAGGCCATTTTTGACGAGTACGTTTGGAATACTTTTTATTATGTGCACCGCAAAGTGACCATACAATAGGTGCAGTACTTGATGGTAAGTGGAGTGGGGTCCAATAGAATGTCGACTGACGAGAGATGATTACCCCTCAGTCGACACAATTATGCCGGCCTGTTGGAACTCGATATACTGACTGATTCCGGAACGCGACACTTACCACTATGGCGGGTTTTACCACCTTTATGATGGTCACTATCCGGGCGGATATAAAATGTATCCTACCACGAGCATGGTACAGCTGTGGACTTCATGTGGCTGATGGGTAATCGTGAATACCATGCTTTTCTTATCATTTGGTAGTAAAAAACCTTATGTCAGTCATGCATCCAGAAACCATAAATCTGGTGAGCGTCAAAGCTATCTCACAAACGACGCAAAATAAATCGAAATAAATTATTTAAATCTATAAAATGTTATATATTAAGATTCCGTCAATATTAACTCTACCTGAAAAGCAGTTCACCAAGAACGGGCAAGAAACTAGTGCATACATATACATACATAATTTTGGACAATAAGATTTGAGATGCAGTTAAGTCACTTCACCGTTTTTTTTTTAATGACAAGACGAGCTTGCCGTTCGCCTGATGGTGAGCGATACGACCGGCCATAAACAGTAGAAACACCATCCAACACCTTGAATTACAAAGTATTGTTCGGTATTCCACTGCACTCGCCATCTTGAGACATGAGATGTTAAGTCTTATGACCAGTAGTTACACTACAATGTCGTTCAAACCGGAACACAACTGTGACTACACACTGCTTCGCGGCAGAAATAGACATTGCGGTGGACACCTCCTTAGGCGGACTCTTACATATGAGAGACCTATCAGTAAAAGAAAAGGAAATAAGCATTTGGTTACTTCAATACAATAATTTTGTTCTAAGTGGTTATGACCGACGGTGTTTAACGAAATAATTATTTAGCTTTCTTTCTATTGTATATAAGGCATGAAAACATCATTTTTTTTTACTTTTCGATTATGAATATTTTATACGTTTTTAATATTGAAATACATTAGTTATTAATCTTGTTAATTGTTAATTGCCGGGACTTGAAGTTTGTTATATTTACGCGAATGTTAGACATTGTAAAATATTTTTTGGATATTATCGCGGCTTTTTTATAATTTTCCTCCGATGTTTTGAAGACTTTGCATGCACCACTTACGTCTATAGTAAATTGTAACATAAAAACGTGATAAAATCTGAAAAAATATTTTATTTCAATGACTTGAAATTATTAACGAATATCTGATATTAATAGATATTCAACATCCACTGACAGTAATAGTGTTGCGTTCATACATTAAACTAAAATGAAAATTTATATATTTAACGTTTTCTAATAACTTTGAGGTGATTTGCCCAAAATTGGGACAAAAATCCACGCACGGACCTCGGGAATTGAGTCCGAGGTCACATATGTTCTCAAAGCGGGTGTTATGAATTATATGCTGGTATGAAGGCATATGGAACTTCCACAGTGATTCCGAGATACGACTCCCCTATGCGTTATGGAATTCAATAATCTACTAGTTGTTTCTCGCGGCTCCGTCTGGGGTTTAGGTCTGTACTTCGATAAAAATTAAAGCATGTGAGGCCCCGAAAACGTGGTCTAAAGAATGGCGATCGGCTTTTAAATGTTTCTTAGCATCTTTTTACTTCGTTAATTATCGCTTGCACGGTGAAGAAAGGTATAAGAATAACATTCGATTTCGGGTTCCAAACTGTACGAAAATTTAATTTCATTATCTACAGACTGCAGCCTCTAAAGAATCACTCTGTTTGTCCGTACGTAATTATGTATAATTCATGCGCACACTTTGTTACATAAATTATGTGTTAGAGATTTTGAGGTTTCTTTCCGGATTGTATTTGGTTATTTTTAGAACTATTGTAATGAATGAAAGCTTTTGATTTTATAGTAGATTGATATTTTAAATATAAGATCAAAAAATTTTACTACTCGAGGTCAACATTTTTACCATCCAATCAGATTAAATTTGTTACTAAAATTTTAATAACTTTCTAACGAAAATTTCAATGTATAAAAGCAGTACCCAACCTAATGCACGCCGATGCTCGTGAGACATTTGTCGCGGCCCCAGGCAGACAGTTAAGTGTGTATGGTTGGTTGGTATATATATATATATATATATATATATATATATATATATATATATCCTCAATCCTCAATGGTTGCAATTCACATTGAGGACTATAGAGGCTCATGAACATTTCTTCTCTACCCGTCCTAGAAAATTCCCATCCTTCCCCTATAGCCTTTCCCAATCTCCTCCAGGTTCCTGCAGTAGTTAAGCTGAGGGATCCCAGTAACTCATTCGCATTCCCGGTGTAGATTGCTGGGTCGCATACTCTAAAAACAAATTCCGCAGACCCTCACCAAACTAACATATTACATAGTATAACAATAATATTCTATAATTAATGTAGGAACAGCAATGGGAGTGCTTGTATGCGCTAGATCATTTCCATGAAAAATTTGAATAATATATTGTGCTACTATCTGAAGTTATGAATGTTTTAAACAATGGTTTAAACTTATGATTTTTAGTAACCAGCCCTGTATTCTATAGCTGTTCGCCTACTAATGATTAGGCCTTATTCCACCACGCTGGCCTAGTAAGGGTTAGTAGAGTTCACATTTGAATATATGTAGAGTTCTCAGATAGATGTTTTTTTCTTATTAAAGCGAACGATTATTAAACATTAATTATACTTGTATGCCAATATTAAGCTGATCATAGAGCACTAAGCATAATATAATTTCAACAATGTAATTACCTACAAGTTAATGAATTATTGATTGATTAATACACTCAATACCACGAAATCATAGGTAGCGCATACTTGGATTTGGAATGAACCTAAGAATTTCGCCCGTTGTTCTTTTCGCTAGGTCATTGCTATTTTTTATAGTAAAGAGTATTTGAATAAATGCATTCTTGTTCGCCGATTTTAGCCACGGCCAATCTCATCAGAGCTCAGCTGGGTATACAGATATTGTAGTGCACAAGTGTGTGCAATACACAGGTGCACTCTCTGTTCCTTCACTCTCATAGTCGGTGAGACGCAAGCCGTCAGAATACTGAATACATGAAGTAAAATACCTATAACACTCCTTAAGTTTTACAGTAAGATAGCTACAATATTGACGAAAATATGAATTACCGGATATTCGGATATCTTTACATGATTACTTTACTAATAAAATACACTTTAGTAAAGTTTTTTATGTGATATCTATCCATAGGTTATATAAAAAGAATCATTATTTAGCTTTATTCATATTCTAAAAATAATGAGCGTCATGGCCGTCTTGTACAGATCTGGAAAAATACATCTTAATCCACACACACACACACAAAACTTCACGCATTTATCCCCGAAGCGGTATGCAGAGGCGCAACCAGGGCACCCACTATTCGCCAAGTATGTTCCGTCCCATGATGTGATAGGGGGCGGGCCTATTGCCATATCGGACAAATTCCAGACTCCGGGCTGATACTGAGCAGAAAAACCCAAATATTTGCCCGACCCGGGATTCGAACCCAGGACCTCAGAGCGTCATATATATCTATTAATATTATAATAATTTAATTCCCCTTTGTTACTAATACTCCTATAGAATTAAAATCTGAAATAAATTATGATCCGAATAACGCGGAAGAATACAGAGGCTAGAAAACAGGCTTTATATATTTGAGTACTAAATGTACCTAAAATCTAGAATGCACAAACAGCAGTTGAGTTATGACGTGGTCATTATTTTTAAAAACCTGGATTAGTGGCATGCGGCCGCGCCCCGCACCGCCGTAGTCATTTTAATATTTTGCAGTTTAATGCCAATTATTTTAAAGTTGAATAATTATATAAAATATGGGTCAGCTTATGGACTATTAATGTAATTTACTTGAGTTAATTATTGGATATTGTGAGGGTCTGTTTTACAATGTAAAGGTAACATTTTGCTCAGTTCTTTGACGAATTAGTTTGATAGTTCCCACAATACCATTTCATTGAGAGTGTTTAAGTTATAAGTTTTCTACATCATAATTTAGTCAATAAATACGCTTCGAGAATATTTCTACTATATAAAAAATAATGAATCTTGTCTGTGTTTTTTTTTCATCTCTTAACGGATGTTCAGTTCTATGAAGGGTTCATAATATTAAGCGCAATTTCGAAATATATACAAAATATTACAAATATTATTTGTAAGCTGGCTAATCGTATATAAAGTATCCTTATGAAGTCACTAACTATTCTAGTACCGTAAATTTAGTATTCAAAAATTCAAAAAGGGAATCATGAAAGTAATTAGCATAGAAAATTCTAAACTATGGAATAGTCAACCCGCACTAGCCTAGCATGATCAACTTAAGCCTAAATCCTCTCATTGTAGATGGCTGTGTCACTGTCAAACGTCGCGAGGCCCCAGGAGAAAGCAAAAAGAAACAACAGGAATCCCCGGACGGATAAAAAAATGTTCCCTGGTTTTAACAGAAATCAGTAAGATCTTAAAAAAAAGAACCCAAGGCCTCTTGAATCCGCGGTCCTCTTCGGCATATTAGCGACGGCTGCGGGCTTTATCCACCTCCAAGGCCCCTGTAAGCATCAGGACCAGTCGCCCAGTTCACCCTCCTAAGACCGCATCTGATGCCAGCGGGATATTATGTTCTATGTTATATGTTATTATGGCCCTTTTTTGCATTTAGCCCGCTGTGGGTCGGGCCGTTATGCGTAGCATCAGTATGGGTATAGCATATGGTAGTGGCGATGGATCTATATAACCAGATTCTTGCCGGTTTAACTTTATGTAGAATCTAATTATGATTAGAACGGTTTACAGGCTTTAATAATGCATATGAATACTATATGTCATGTCGGGATCTCTTTCAGAAAACTTCACCTTTCGCCACTGCTATATGAGACAGTATATATAACACAGGGGTAGAATTGTAATGTAAAGTTAAACTTAACTATCTAAGTTAATGAAATAACAAAGATTAGAAAGCACAAAGTTATCTTTTTGAGTGTCATCTCGTATTTGTGACCGCGTCACGGTGTCACGAGATAAAATAACTCTGTCTATGTTAAATCTTGTTTTATGCTTTAAATAGCATCAGTTCACGCTTTCAAAGAATGGGTAGGCATAACTTGTTCCTTTACCGACTTTAGTTATAATGATGCACACTTTTACTTATAAGGTAACATGAAATGGGCAAGGGTATCGCTATAATAATAATATCAGCCCTGTATTATATACTGTCTCACTGTAGGGCACAGGCCTCCTCTACTACTAAGAGGGATTAGACCTTAGTCCACCACGCTGGCCTAGTGCGGATTGGTAGACTTCATACACCTTCGAAATTCCTATAGAGAACTTCTCAAGTATGTAGGTTTCCTTAAAATGTTTTCCTTCACCGTTAAAGCAAGCGATAATTCACAAATAATACACACATAATTGTAAAAAAGTCAGAGATGTGTGCCCTTGGGATTTGAACCTGCGGACATTGGTCTGGGGCAGTCCGTTCCACACCCAACTAGGCTCTCGCCGCTTGGGTGTCGCTATATCAGACGCATATTCAATACCTATTAAAATATATAAAATTACGCATCAGTTATTGCTTATCATAAGAATCGAAGCTGAACTTCGCAAACACAAATAAGGCGACAAAACAATTATATAACAAAAATGTATAACAATCCGTACTAGGCCAGCGTCGACTAAGGCCTAATCCTTCTCAGTAGTAGAGGCCCGTGCCCAACAATGAGACAGTGTATAATACAGGGCTGATATTATTAATTATAGACAACAATTTAGATTTACCCCTAGTACATAATCTACATATTTAAAAATGAATCCCTATTTCCCTTGGTCACGCCATCACGCGTGAACGGCTGGACCGATTTCACTATTTTTTTTGTTGTGTTTGTTATTATTTTTATTATTGTTTATTGGAGAAGGTTCTTATGAAAGAAACAAATGAAAAATTGCGCAGAAAATTAGAAAATTTAAGAAAACTTAACGAAAATATTCATTTTATTTAACTGTCAATTGTTTGAAATAATTGTCAGCGATTGACAGAATGCGCGCTGCAAATTCATAGTTAAGACGGGACAACGTCTGTCGGGTCAACTAGTATAATATAAAACAGCGATAAAATCCGTTAAATAATTGTATTTCAATAATATTCGCGTGTACATAACAAATCATTATGTACCCCTAGTATTATTACAAAGGCAATGGTAACTTACCATTAGCAAGTCTGTAATCGACTTTGATGGCATTTAAACAAATTCTCAATTGATATAGGCATAAGACTTGTTCAATGGAGTTAGAGTTTGAAAGTTTTTATTTTTATTAAGTTCAGAAACTTCGGATAATAGAGATGAAAGTATTATACTAATATAAGGACAATAAAACATTGTGTATCTAAACATAAGGAAAATGAAACATTGTAGGTATATATATTTATTTTATAACTAATTGATCTCATAGCATCGATATATGTACTACGTACTAGATTTGGCGTCCCGAACATTCACTGTGTTCAACTGAATTGAACTGCAATCCATTCAAACTGAGTTTAGTATGGTCAATATCGACAACTTGTGGTTGTGTACGGAGTGTTCATGATATAAGAACTCGAGTCTAAGTGTAAACCTGGATTTGAATAAAAAATATTAGAGAAATAAGTAAAATAATTTGTTGTTCAAGTGAATATATAGATTATAACAGTGACGTTTTGCCATTTTAGTTCAGATTTTGAACAAATAGTTTATATGGACGTTTGTGTCTATAGAATATATGTCAATGGCTCATAAGTATAACTTCTAACTTCTGTTCTAGGTTTGGCTGAAATACCAAGATGATCTTCGAAGATTCGTTTACGAAGATACTAATTAAGATTTTTATTTATTTTAATCGTATTCATATATGTTTTCTGTATTTATGTCTGTATGTATTTTTTAGATTTTACAAGTTAGACCAATTTTAGTACTTAAGTTAAAACTTAGGCATTTCAATATTTATAATTAAGTTTACATGAATATATTATATAGAGAGTTGAAAAACTACATGTAATAAAACGGCTGAACCGATACCGATAAATTTTTCAATATTGTTACTCAAACTAGCAGACTATTAATTCAACAAAGTATACGGATAGAGAGTAAAAATGCAAATAAATTCTCACGCTTACGTTACAACGGCAAAATAAAAAGCCATTAACTTTTAGATTAATTTGTTAATAAAAATCATGCTAAACGTATTTTAAAATGTCATCTTTAAATACAACATCGATTTTATTACTAGTATCGGCATTAAATTTAAATATGTATTAAATGAATAGATAATTCACGACGGGGTCTTCCCAGTACATTATGGGGTGAAACGTAAGCGAAAAGTGGGTGCTATGGTTGCTCTGCCTGTATCTTTGGGTATAAAGGTTGTTTGTAAATAGGAAGCTTATAAAATCTATAAATGAAGAGCTTTGCTGGTGGATGTATATTATATCCGCCCGGATAGCGACCACCAAACACGAGGTATTAAAACCAGCCCACCTAAGTGTGTCGCGATATGGGATTAGTCCGAGTATATCGCGTTCCAACAGGCCGGCATAATTGTGTCGACTGTCGAAGGGTAATCATGCTTCATCAGTCGATATTCTATTGACACCACTCCATTTACCATCTGGAGCATTTGGGTCACTTTGTTGTGCTCTAATAAAAAAAGGTTAAGAATAGAAAGAAAATTACAGAAGAAGCAATTTCTATCAAACAATTTTGCAAAAGTCTTCCACAAGCAATTTCAACCATGTAAACAATTAAAGCAAGCTGTCTTCTACTTTTAAAGCTTGCGTTTCTTGCAGCTTACATGTGTATAGAATTCAAATATTGCTGCTAGTGTATCTGAAAGTTATTAAAATAAATAAAAATAAAATAAAAATACTTTATTTATCACGTAGGCGAACATAGTTGCACTTATGATACGTCAAGGTACATGAGAATATTTAATTAGTGACTATTAGTAGTAATTATTGACCAATATATTTCTCCAAAAACTTGCTAGTAACATAATGTTAAAATCTGTTTTATAGTCATACTTTAAGTTTCGCAGGGAGTAGATGTCAACAAGCGATCATTCGTAAAAACTAAATTGTTTTTGCAACATGCTTGGTGCGACGACCCGATATTGGGTTAGGACAGTTGTAAGAAGTCTGCTAGATATCAATCGAATATGTCTTTCTTTTTAAATAAATAGAAATATAGAGGTTTTATTCAGTAATTTATAATTTTGTAAATAATAATTAGTTTGGTAGAGTTTTGAATTGTTTTAGTATAAAATCTTTAGAATTGGTTAGTTTGAACAACTATGCCTAGGTTTTGTGTAAAGATCTTGGCTTAATTAGTTTCAAAGTGACCTGTTGAAGTGTTTTAAATTATATGCCTAAACTATTTAAAATGTAAAAATAATTGATTATGGAATTTCAAACAGGAAAAATTTCATACATATAAAATATCTAAAAATGGATATAATAAGAAATAACAACAGAATATCTGTAATGTTATTGCTAATTTAACGCAAATTGTAAACCAAAAATATTTTTTTTCACTAAGTACTTTAAAAAATAAGTTTTACCAATTCCTGAACTTTTTACATTTTCAGACATGTTCCTTTTTGAAATTGCGTATTCAATTAATTTGTGTAGGTACTTATAACTAGGTTTCTAACCTCCCCTAGTTATAAAGTTGGAGAGGTGTTTACCAAACTATTATAAGTAAAATCCAAGTATGAAAATATGGCTGACGTAGTCACAATCATTTAACTTCCACTCAAATAGAACGTATCAATTGGTAACATTAATAATGGATGAAATTAAAATCTTTAAGAGCTTGTTTCATAATGTCCAAGTAGACGCTTATTTTCAGATATAATTTATGGCGTTAAAATACAAAAGTCAAGCTTCTAAATAAATGACAAACAATACTAATTGTCTTGTACGTTAACTGCCGTTTACTTGAACATTACGCCTTTAACACGAAGGGGTAGAGCAAGCAAGGCACCTACTTGCCCCATAGATACCCGAGCCTATCGCCATATCGAGCAAAAATTCCAGACTCCAGGCTGATAATAAGAAATCTTATAAACTTTGAAATATGTCTTAAATTTCATAAATAAAATAATTTTGTAATAATAACACGTGTATTTATAACTCGACATATCGCTTCATTTCGAGTATTCTACCTGAGAAGAGAACTCGAACAATGCATTCGAGACGACGGGATTAAAAAAAATATATAATCCGATTAAAAATAATCCTTATATTTTAAATATTTATTAATATTATTTTCTTAGCTTTGTTAAGATTGTGTGTACACGTTTAGTTATTTTGAATTCTAATTTTGAATATAGAATGAACATCAGTCATTATATAATTGTAATATAATTTATATTGTCAAAGAAATCTCTAAATAAGAGCAATGCATACATAATTATTATTCCATTATATAATAAGTAGTCAGTGATATCACTTTAAAAAGTCACTTTTAAAAAAGCTTTTTGAAGTCATACAAGTAGTTTTGTAATCTTGAAGAGTTCATAATATTTCTTGATACCACCATGTGAAGAAATAGAGAATATTGTTTATATCTGGTGGTAGGTCTCTCATACGTGAGAGTCCGCCTGGGTAGGTACCACCGCAATGTCTATTTCTGCCGCCAGGTAGTAGTGTGTAGTCACTGTTGTATTCCGGTTTGAAGGACATTGTAGCCAATGTAACTACTGGACATAAGATTTAACATCTCATGTCTCATGGCGAGCGCAGTGAAATACCAAACAATACGTAATTCAAGGTGTTGAATGGTGTTTCTACTGTTTATCGGTCGTATCGCTTACCATCAGGCGAACGGAAAGCTCGTCTCGTCATTCAAAGTAATAAAAAAAAATCCTCAAAGTATTATATAGTTCTAAGCCTCTAAAGGTAAAATTGTTCATAATATTTTTATAAAGCTATTGTTTCTGTAGCCACAGAATTATGTATTAATAATTATACGTGAAGTTAAATCGAATAACTTTTATACACAGAGGAATGAGATTTGACACAATAAAAGTTCATAGAGTGTAGAAAAAATAAATTTATATATGTGTTATAAATATTAAATTCGACAGTCGAATATCTTCGAACGACTACTTGAATCAGTGGCGAAACTCGAAAGGCGAATATTTTTAAAAGGCTACTCCAGAAAATACGTCGTCTTACCTAACATATCGCGGCTAATGTAACAAAAAAATAAAACTAAGACAAAGCTGCCAGCCAGCCCGACCTTTACTTCGGTTTGTACCTTGTTTTTATTATAAATTTTATCCCTAATCTAAAATGTCCATAGTTATATAAGTAGTTTTAATAGTTTAGAAATAATAATAATTATTCTTATTCTTTGTTTTGACGTATAATAAGTGCAATTTTGTTCGCCTACGTGATAAATAAAGTATTTTCTTTTAAATAACGTAAATAAACCTAAAAGGGAAGAGGGTTGTGTGGAAGCTTCGCCACTGATAGTTATAGAGATGTTATTTAAATCATGTTATACTTTAATACCATTGGATGTGTGATGAATTAATTTAGATGTAAGGATTTCATTTGATGTTTGATTCTTCAATCAGTTATTTGTTTAAAACTTAGGCGTAAGAGTTGTTTGTAGAGTCGATGGTGTAGTAGAGAGTGTGGTCCTTCCTTAATTTATTTGTCAAATATATTCCGTTAGATTTACAATATCTATGTCTCGTTAGGAGAGTTTGGAATAAATATGTTGTTCGAAAGTGTAGTTTCATTTATACCATAGAGAAAGTCATCGGCTACTTGCCGACTTTTGGCAAAACTTTTCGCCAGCTTTGATCGGTTGCGTGGAGGCAAACAGATCATAGCGAATATGTAACGAGTACACACTGCACAGCGCGGAGTTTAGCAGGCCAGTGCCGCCGACAGAAACTTTGCACATTACGCACTCGCCCCGCCGGACACCGCCAGCCACCGCCGGCCACCGCCAGCCACCGCCGAGCCGCTCCACAGCGCATGCGCACCGAGCACGCACCCACCACTTGTTCCCAACATACTCTATTTAAAACTATCAAAATAAACATACAATCGATACATCCAGGTACATATCGCAGCGACTGCAGAAAATCCGTGAAGGAAAACTCAACGCAAAAACATTCGAAAAACGCGCACGAGCGCTCTATCGGCGGTGCGCGCGCGGTGTGAGCGGGCGGCCGGCGGGCGGCGCGCGGGCGGTGGGCGGGCGGTGCGCGGCGGAGTGGCGGCGGAGCGCGGCGGGGCGCGGCGGAGCGTCGCGATTGGCGGTGGCGGCGGGGCCGGGCGCCACGCCCCGGCGGCGGCGCGGCGCGGCGGCGGCGCCAGTGTCCGCCAGACCGCGGAGCGCGCCGGGCCTCCCGCTTCCCCGCGCACGCCGCGCCAGCTCGCGCCACACGCGCCAGCCGCGCCGCGCCGCCGCGCAGACTAACACCGTCGCGAGTGCACTATGACACTGGTGAGCTAGCGGGCCGCTGTGACGGTGTACCGCCATATATGTGTATGTGTTCTGGTGCTTGTGTGTGGTGTAAGCGGCCGTGAGCGACAAGCCTTCGTGGTGGCCAGCGGAGCCTTGCACCCGGGCTCGGGCCGAGCTTACATGGCTCAGCCTAGGGTATGTACCATCCGTATGTTGCGCTAGGGACGGTAGGTGACAGTGGCAGGACGTAGGGCCGTAGGGCTGCGGCGTGGGCCCGCGCCGCGTGACTGAGGCGCGGGCCGGAGACTAGCTGGCCAGACGATGGCCGAATACATAAATAAATCAGCATATTTTGGACACCTGACGGAACAGGCCCGGTTGTTTTGTAATTCATAACACATTGGCGCAGTGTCGCGTACGGGCCGCCTTTGTAGCCGTTGCTCTCTTGTGACGCACGGGAATCGAACGCGCTCTCGCACAATACATCACCCCGCGCACAATAAAAACTCAATTGACAATGAGGATTACAAAGACGTTCTTTCTGTGAAGAACCCGTAATGGTTGGGGTGGGTTTCTATGGGCCCTGTAGCTTTGTCTTTGGTGTAGGAGACCCAGTTTAATCCCTTTGTGGGAGTCTTATTGTTTGACAATTATTTACAAGTACAATGAGTGACGCTACGTTTCTCGGAAAATAGAAACAAAAGTGATATTGAAAGCGTAATCAAAATATATATGTAAAATAAATAGAGTTGTTGGTTTATGTAAATTGCAAACGAACAGTCGCCAGTATTTATAAATATGCGTCCAATTTGCATTTTATCATATCGCATGAGTTAGTGTTAAAATCAAAAAATCCTCCGTGATATGTTTGTACTTTGATAATGGTTGCGCTGTCAGGTTAAGTAAGGCTTATCCTTGTCTATATTATAATAGGTTGATATATGTTATTTAAATATAAAAACCTAATATTACTCTTAGATATATGTATATATCTAAACAGTTAAGATCAATTAAAGAAAATACATTTAAAATCATAATATAATTTACCAAATATGAACTGATTTATTTTACTTATTCTGGTATTAGATATTAACGAAGTCGCACAGACGTGTTAGATATGAAAAGATAGCTTATTGTCTCGTAAAATAACGCTCACAGCTGATTGGGAATAAAGGTAATCCCGTAGGATATCGTATGTTTATGGGAGATATATTGTGAGAAGAGTTAGCCGACGGGAAAATGATCAAACACTATTTACAATTACTATTGAGTATTAATAAACTAAATTGTTTTGAATATCATAAAAGAACAGAACTTGTTAAAAACATATTGTTTTAATACCGCTTTTGAAATGTTCAAAAGTGGGATTAAAGTTATAGGTTAAAGATTAAAGAAAATCGTATTTCGTTTTAGTTGAGTTTTTATTACCGCCGTTTAGTAGGCTAGGTAATTTAAATACTATGCCTATTAAGAAATGTAAAGCTAAAAATAAATAACATTATTAATCAGATAAAACAAAAATAAATTGTATTTTATCAAATTGTTCCAAATACATAAGAATACTATAATAAATATGCTTAAATAACTGTGAAACACGCAGAAATTTACAAAAATAATCAATAATTATTTTAACTAGACTGAAAAAGCCGTTAGTCGCGCGCCACGAGTATAAATCATCCATTATTTTAATCACGCATTAAAAACATTTGACGAGACATAAAATTTTAATAAAAAAACATAAGCATTTTTAAATTTTATTGGAAAATATTAAAGTGTTATCTTTAACGTAGGTACTTATGTTTGTAATTAAGATAATAATAATTAAACTTGAGCATTAAAATACTTTTGTTAATACATCAGTAAATAATAGAAGAATTAATTTTGAATAAACAATTATATTCACATAAATGCTACTTCGAATAATAAAATAAAACTTTGCAAATTTATTTGTAATTATTGTTTTTTAAAAATATGATTCGTTTTTTAAAAACCGTGAAAACGAATAGGATTTATTGAATGCAAATATAAATATTAATAATTTTGCATATTAATTGAGATATAAAATTAAAATACATTGTTATATTACATTAGATGCCTGGTAAGATAAATACTTAGCATAAAGACTAGGTTCTAGACGTAAGCACTAAGCAACATAGGTACTATTCAAAAATACCGACGCGGTAATCAAACCAACAACCAACAATCTTTTAACTTTTAACCAAATTTCAATGTTGAAATAAATCTAAGAATCTAAGTTAAAGCTATATTTTTTTGCATGGTAACACTGTAATATACATAAATATATTATGAACAAATTCTAAGGAATAGGTAAATAAATTCTCATGAACTTTAAATTAAAGTCGATAGTCAGTTTTAAAGGAATTTGAAATAAGCGGCGGCGCAAGACACAATATAGTAACTTAGAAAACTTTGGTACTCATTATTTTAATTTTATGAAAATATTATAGCGAATCCGTCCATGTGATATCTGAAAATAAACTTTTAAAAAGTTAGAGTGATTTTATTATTGTAAGAAATTTAGGAATCGGATTATCAACTCCAAAGATTTGTAAATTAATAATTATTTGTTTAATTTGTATATATACCTACTTAAAAACTTATACGTAGGTTTGGCAGACAAGTCTTATTTTAATGGCAAAAGAATTGCTTTTTCCGATTAAAGTTAAATCATTTGATTACATACTCTTATAAACATATCAGCATAAAAAGCATGTTTTGTATCAAAATAATTTTATAAGTAGAAGGATGGTAGCCATTGTTTTTTTCCATACAACATAAAAATCCAAAATACGTTCTGTTATTTTTGTTAGTTATCGCACTAAGCATCACTAAATTGTAACAAAGCGGAATTTTTGAGAAATGCGAGGTCGCGTTTCGATTCCCCGTCGATACCTATCTTATATTATTTTGTTTTTATACTCTACATACTTTTGAGATATAAGGAATCATACTCAAAAATAAATAAGGTTTGCACTTTTTTCACCATAGAGCAGCTGGTTGGACTCGGAATAAAAAAAGTTTGAATTTGTATTCATAAGTGCATTGCATACAAATGCATTCATACTCTACTATTTATAGTTATACTTTATAATATAAAAAGGTTACTATTTGAAAAAAGAATTAAAATGCATTAATTTAAAAAAAGATAACTCAAGGAAAAAGTCAATACCAATATGTACTTTCCAGCCAGCAGGCATAAATAATATCTCTGATTCGACGTTCAACAATTTTAATCTACCAATAAAATAATAAAAATCTTTAAAGTGTTATACAAAGTAGTTTGTATATCCGCTTAGTATTTGATATAGTTTATACCTTTTAGCGGTTTCTATTAAAATTATATGTATAGGAAAACACGATACATGCTAGAAATCGGGCTGAATTACTAGTGTTATGTAACTGAAAAATAATAGCTATTTTTCATAATATAGGTACCAATGAAATGAATAATAATTACGAGTATAATGCATAGAATAACAGACGGTCGTCCGTGTTGGTATTTTATTAAAAAAAAAATTGCGCGTCATTGAGGTACGCCATTAAACGGCGAACGTAATCGATCGTAACGTATGATAATATCGGAATTAAAATGTAATGTTGATTATTGAATTCTAAACGAAATTATTTATAGAGAATAGATAAAACAAATATATTCCTTATTTATGTTTATCTTTGCCCATTTCATTTCGTTCGATATTTGAATTTAAAATATAAACGCGTTCGTAATTCAAATCACGTTCGAATTTGGAGTTTTGTTTAGCAAAAATAAATTTTAAAATAATATGTACCTAACGCATGCAATTCATAGAATTGTTTTGAAACGATTTAAAAAATAGCTATTAAACTGGAGTTTTGTTTATAAAAGTCGTGGCATAATTTTATTGAAGTTAAACTATGGGTTTTTACTTATTTTTCGATGAGTTATTCGGTTACAATACTGGCCATCTCAAAACATTTGCACTTACTAGTTTAAAAAAGGTATCTAATACGAGGAATAGCACTTTTTGTAAGTTTTCATTAACGTAATTTCATTAAAAAATATATATAAGACCTAACATAAATTTAATCTGAAAGTGTTTCCCAAAAAACAGTTGTAAAAGGACTAACGATAACAAAATTAGAGATCAATAACTAATAAATTCTGAAACATAATTATATTTGCCCAAAACTAACTATTGTGAGCGTGCATCGTAAATTTTTTACGAGCCCCGATATCATATCGCCGACTGCTTATAGTATATTAATCTATGATAAACACACGGACGGTGGCCTAATATGACATGATAACACGTGTACATGATAACGTGGGGTGGACAGGGAAATCAAAAATCGCCAGAGACTGCATGACCAGGTGTAAAAAAATTTTACGATCCGAATTCTTATTGAACTTCTATCATTTTACTAGCGTTGCTGTTCAACAGTGGTCACTTGACGTAATGCGGTTCGTTTCTCTGCTTTTTGCGTTAAAGGATCGTAAATTGTATTACTGTACCTTAGGGGTTATAATTTTATCAAAAAATTCCCAAAAAAGTAAAGTCGTGGCCTCTAAGTTTGTGTAAAAAAATTACTAGACGCTGCAAAAGCGGCGGCATATACCATTGTGATCGGTTTCGTCAAATCGATTTAGTTTTTGTAAAAGTATTCGAATTCCGAATAATTTGTAACGGTCGCTGTGACGTTTAAACGGATTTTAAAAAAGGTTTTTATCGAATTATAGTGTAAAACGAGCGGTAATTATGGACGATATGCCTGGTTGTTACATAGCAATGAATATCTCACGGTATGCCATAGATTTGAATCCTAAACTAAGAATTTTGTGATGATCATATGTTATACTAGTTTATATTTTTGGCAATGGCGGTACATTATGCCATGCCAATTTTAAGTTAGGTAATTTTTACCAATTATTAGACATGTATTCATGGCACACGTATTAAAAAAAAATATGTAGAGAGGTAGAAGATTCTTTAAAAATTATAAGGTAGAGTATTAATACTATAATGTAAGGCATTTAACTTCAACTTTTATATTTATAAAGGCCGACGCATATCGGCAGTGCAGGTCATACGACGCCAAAAAAGATTTATGTTGAATTACTTTAAATTTTATTTCAATGAACTGAGAATTTGAATTCTCCTGACGTGGCGTATGCTTAAATTTTTTAGTAAGCATGTGTTTAGACTATGCTATAAGTGTTCATAGGCTGTATGGTGTACGTCCTTTGCATTATACTTTGGATATTTTAGACGCACTGAAATATGGCCAGTATTATGATAGACCATCTTAAGATGTCGCAAGATCGTATGAATTATATATTTTATACTGTAAAGTGTTTAGGCAGAGGGTTCAATATTCCTCGTAAACATTTGAAATAATAATATGCATTATTAATATTAAATATTGTTTAATTACGATTATTCGCTTTAAAGTAATATCATTTTCTGTATCTCTATTGATATTTTAATAACTTTAAACACATTTTCCATTAATTATGATGTATTGTTTTGAAAAAAGGTTGTTTAATATGAGATATAATGCGAATCCGAAATGGTCCGACGGCGGATCCGATAGGATTCCGCTTTCGCGTCCGGACAAACGTACAAATAAACAATTTGTGACGTTAATATGATTTTAAACAATTTTAATATAATTCTTAATCATTTAATTAGTATCCTTTAAATGCTGTTTATGAACTTTTATGAAATTATTGTAATTATTATTGCTTATTCAAGAGTTTTTTTTTTAAGTGTGGTTTTTCGTTTCTTCTGCGGTTATGTGAAGTATAAATATGGTTGAGAAGTGTTACGCTGGTTGGAAGTTTTATGATCTATTTTATAACTAACTTATAAAAATGTAGACTTAATGGGAATTTTATATTCTAGAACTTTATTTATATATGTATATTTAAAATGCAAAACCATGTCAAATAATTTAGTATATTTAACAACTATAAAAAAAATTTACTAATAAAAGTCAATATTGATCTTAATGGTTTTAGAGTTATAGAATTTTACATACTCTAACAAAGTTAAGTAGAAAGATTTTAGAATATTAATTTTCTAATTGATTAGACGACTAAAAACATGTTACTTATACTATAACTCTACACTATATTGAGAGTAAAAATTCAACCAGTTTAATAATAATAAACTCGTTGAATCCATGTCCCCATGCAAGTCTTCTAAAAAGCGTTTATGCCGTGATTTCCCGCAAAGATCCAACATAATAATAAAATATTATAATACATTCGAAATTTAAAAATACGTGATCCAACATATTAAAAAAATATATAAAATATTTATTATAATACATTCGAAATTTAAAAATACGTGATCCAACAAATTAAAAAAAATATAAAATATTTATTATAATACATTCGAAATTTAAAAATACGTGATCCAACAAATTAAGAAAATTATAAAATATTTATTATAATCCATTCCAAATTTAAAAATACGTAGAACTTTGGCGTCTGTAGGATATCGTCGGTCTCAGATGATTTTACAAAACAAGGATGTACTCACGAAGTGTTACATGTTCCTAATACATAGCCATCAAACGATTGTGAAATATAAAAAGTTTGGGGTACGGTTGTATTTTGTTTGACATTTTGTGTTCTATTAAGAGTTAACATTTCTAATGAAGGTTTCATTGGATTTTCATTGGTTAATGTTGTGTACACTTATTAGTAGCACATATTAGATGTATCTTATTGCAATAAATTAATATAAATTAAGTAATAATATCAGCCCTGTATTATATACTTTCCCACTGCTGGGCACGGACCTCTACTGAGAGGGATAGGCCTTAGACCAAGCTGTCCTTACTAGGATTGGTAGACTTCACACACCCTCAAAATTGCTATAGAGAACTTCTCAGGTATGCATGTGTGCTCACGAAGTCCTTTACCGTTAAAGCAAGCATAATTCACAAAGAGACGAATTATTCGAAATCCAAGTGCACACACCTCTGAGTTTACTAAAATTATGTGTGTATTATGTCTGAATAAATTGTATTTTTTTAATTACCATGTAAATTTTCAACAGGTATCATTATTAAGACATAAGTAAAAATTAACTGAGCACCTTGTTATAGTGTGCCAAAGATTTTTGTATATAGTTTGATAGGTATTTCCTTATCCGTCGGAGGATGGCTTCCTGTCTTCAGTATTTCATATTGTTTTAATTTCCGTAAGATCAGTTTGTTTTAGAACACGAATCTTTATCATAAATATGTATGTAGTTATAAACAAAAGTCTTAGATAATTAGATATAATGAAATCTTTCCTTCTAAATAATGGCATATAAAATTCGCAATTAAATAAAGATTTAAAAAAATATTACACAATGAGAACTGAGTAAATTTATAAAATAACTTTACAGTTGTTAAATTTAATTAATTCGACTACAAATTACATTGTAGTAAAAACTGTAATTATGTTTTTCAAGTTCTTTCTTAACGTAAAATCACTTTAGAATATCTTTTCTTATACTTTTATGTATTTTCTTTTATTACAAAAAAACTTTTTGTGGTAAAATTATATTTGTGATTACAAAATGCGCAATAAATTTTCATTCGTTCGGTATAAGGACACTGATTAATTAAAAATAAACCTAGTAACGGTATTTTTAAAAACGTTCTTTTTTTAATATTTTATTTATCGTCACAGACAGAGATGTTTGTTATGTAACGGTTTTGTTTTTAAACGTTCCCTTTTTAAATATTTTATCATAGCGGACAGAGATGTCTGTTTTTAAAATTATATTTAAATATTATTTGGATGACATTACCTATATTCGACATTTTGTTTGGGTACTTGTTAATGTAATTAAATAGTAGAAATAAAACTGTTATTTATGTTCTTGAGCGAAAGATGTGGCCTAATGGCGGACGCACAGGAAGTGGAAAAACTTGTTTATTGCCAATAAAAATTTTGTCGTAAATGTTGCAACACGAAATATATGTTTTTTTGTCATTTAACAAGTTATATTTCTTCATTCAAAAATAAAATGGGCAAATGAAATGATAATAAAATAGAAATAGGTAATTTTTATTGCTGGATGAGTAATTTGATAAATAAATATGTACCTATATTTTCGAGGATGTATTTATTTAATTACCTTTCGGGTTTTATTGCTTGTAGCAATAGTAATTAATTAGATTTCTCTAATGAGCTTTTGTAATTAATGCGTTACTCGATTTTTATGTTTGATTTACGTTTATAGTAATCTTTAAAATGTATTTTAAATTTATTAATTAATAATTAACGCAATTATCAGCCAATTTTGTCATTAAAATTATCTGTCTTAATAATTTTAAACTATATTTACCCAATTAGAACATTTTTTTTAAACATAAATTCATTTCTTGATTGTTGTGCAATAAGAAATATACCAAATTTAATATGTAAGTTTCATTCAGAAAAACAATTCTGAATAATTTAAAATCGGTTTTATTATTACGTCCAGTCGCGACGGACACTTAGATAATGTAGCCACATAAATTATCGCGTCTCGTTATGTTACTATATATAAAACACAATCAAACGCAACTCCTTGTCGTCTGTACGTATCAGCGTGTTCTAAGACGGCGCCAATCTGCGGGCGAGTCCCAGCATTAAACATATTATTGGTACTTATTCTTCGTCGTAAAGATAATGCCGGCATTGTATAGGCAATTTTGTTCACATTAACCGATAAAAAACCGCTCGATTTTATGTTTTAAGTGTTGAAAAATGCGTCCACCATTAGTACGTGGCAGATAACGGGCAAACATTATGGGAACTTTTAATTTCCCCGCTGGCAACATTGCGAAAGCCGCAGGAAGCGATAGTGTTGCCACTTGAGCGTAATTGTTGTTTTATTGTGTGTAACGTTATTATTTTTACGTTACGCGATTATTTTTGATTGATTCGATGTATCTCAAAAACTAAATTTAATGCTGTTACTGAACATTTTGAATTATCGCCATCGAAGACAAATATAGTTACATCTCGGATGTCGAGTACTAATAAATAACCGAAATAATGTTTTAGTCGATTCTTTCACAACTGTCGTTTAATATTGAATACCTAAATATTATTGTGTGGTAAATATTATATATTTCACAAACCACAAACGCGATATTTTCCATGTTATTCTAATTCAGGTCGTTGACCAGCCACACTCTTATTATAATATCAAGTCATGTCGACATAAAATAGTTGGAATTTAAATATACACAAAGCAATGTGAAAAAGTTTAGATTTAAAAGACAATATGAATGTAGATATTTCTCATATGTGAGAGTCCGCCTGGGTAGGTACCGCCGCAATGTCTATTTGTCGTCAAGCAGTGTGTAGTCACTGTTGTGTTCCGGTTAGAAGTACATTGTAGCCAGTGTAACTACTGGACATAAGACTTAACATCATCTCTCAGGATGGCGAGCGCAATGAAATACCAAACAATACTTTGTAATTCAAGGTGTTGGATGGTGTTTTATTGTTCATGGGCGGTAGTATCGCTTATCATCAGGCAAACGGCTAGCTCGTCTCGTTAATCAAAGTAATAAAAAAGAAATCTTCTAGATGTGCAAAAATACAATTCAGTATTCTGTATTACATAAGTGTTTAGACGTATTTATGAAGATATCCAACCTATTTTATTTTACTGCTAGTTAACGGTTTGCTCTACCATAGAGTTTAGGCCCTTAGTCTATATTACTGTTATGCACGTTATGGCTTTTAACCTTCGAAATTTAAATTATAACTATCAAGTACTGAGTACTCCTTATAAATTAAAACATGTGCATAAAAAATAGAAGTGTGTTTGGGGTCGAATTTGAGACTTCCCATGTTCTTTCCTCCCCCGAAAGATTATTGCTGCTTTAAGTCTATATATATACAATATAATCTTTACAAGCCCTGTGTTATCTAGCCCTATATTGTCGTGCTAAGCTCAAAAGCGGTAACTCAAAAAAAATATCAAAATCTTGATTTTTATGTTGCCAGATAGCTTAATGAAATACCCATCCAATGAACTTACCAAAATAACGGTATCTTGTTTAGAACTTGTTAAAAAACTTAAAAAAGTTTCTCTATCTCAGTTTTACTTACATAACTATAAAACTATATTTACAAAAAATCGATTATCTCGAAATAAGGTTTCCCTGACATACCGCTTTCGCGCTTAGCACGGCTGTATATCTAACATGGACATATTTTATTTGTACAAACGAAAGCATTTGGGTGATATTATTTTAATTGCTTTTATTTCGGTAAGCGCACACGTAATTGACGAAGTTATAAAGGAATTATAGAGTTTTTAGCCAACATTTCCTCAAAGATACGTTTAGAGTCCGAAGTTTCAGATATCTTAAATCATAACCGTCCTGCCTTTACAAGTATAATCTGTATTGGATTTGGGTCGAATGTTTTCTAATCCACTGATATTTGGGTTAAAGTATGAATAAAATATTATCTATAAGGTTCCTTGTGATTTGATGCGGCCATTTTAATGTTACTGTTTGTGAGGTTAGCTAACACGTTGATTGTGCACGTAAATATTTTGACATTTGTTTTGTATCAGTAATAAATAATACTCAGTATTATTCATTTTAAAATATATTTAATTTATGTTTAATTTTATTCAAACCGAACATATTTTTCTTGACCTACAAGTATTACAAATTAATTCCAATATTTCGTAGTTATTTATTAATAGGCATTTCAAACACGTATAATTTATGATATATTGTATTTTTGTCATTTACAAACGGAACGACCTCCGTAAACTCCAAATAAAATATGGCCGCCAAAGTTTTTAATTTCAAAACGCGTCATAAAACACATAAACATCGGCCGGCTTCGATGACCAAATAAATTAGGTTTTTGATATATTGTCATACGTTGGAGACAAAATGATGTATTCTTAATAAAATGGCGGACTTGCGAAACTAGTTTTAACGATTTGTCAAATATGTCGCCGAATGATAATCGTGATTTCTTTTGCATGTTATTATTGGTTTTCGCTTTAAAAACTCGAGATAAAATATTTATTTAATTCCGGGATGTAACCATATTTAAAAATGTAGAGAGCTATGTTTAAATTTATAAATATCATGTTACTGAGACTGACATTTTAGAAAAAAAAAAACCAGACTTAGGTATTTTCGTAAAATGCCTTGTGGAATACTAGATTTCATATTAGTTTTTTTTTATTCTCCCATATCTTTATACCTAAACACATTTGAATAAAATGCTGAATATTATTCCATTAAATTAAATGTTTTTTAACTCACATGTTAATGGAAATTATGTATCGCATGCCATTCAGATGCATTAGAAATAAAAGGAGGCAGATAATAAACAGAATATTAATGAAATACTTCGATTATGTAATTCAAATGGGTTTTATCGTAGGGGACATGTTTTTATAGAAGTTTATGGATGTTTACTTTAGTTACATTTGCGTCTGTTTAGATGTTCATTAATGTGATACGTGTTGGACCCATATTTTCGGAATTTATACTTGCAACTCGCAAGTTTAAATAGGTAGGATATATATTAAGCTTAGAATGGTCTGTTTTAATGTATTTGGAGTTGGTAGGAAGGGAAAGGGAAGAAGAACCGTCTTAAGGTGAAGGGAATAACGTAGGGGCGATTGGATTTCGCGCGCAAAAAAAGAACTTGAAGCATAATTTTAAAATCAAAATCAATTCAGATCAGTCGGATGTCGGACGCGCTTTACAAACGCACCCACTAATTTGTTATTTAAATTTTGCTGTTCGATTCCATTTTTGAATTCGGTTTCGCGCCGAGCTGTGTGCACCGAGTCCTGCCGAGCAGCGCCGAGCGCTGACGAGCTCCCCGCGCTCACCTCGCATTGTTTTATTCGCGGCGCGTTCCTTTTTCAATTTGAATATCGCTGTTCATTTTCGAATTGGCTCTTTGTAGACGTGCTTTAATTGCGCACTTTAGATTCAACGCTAATTCGCGCGCTCGCTAATTTGAGGGTTTATTGTGCGCAGGATTACATAACATCCTCTTTAGAGGCGCTGCCCGTGAATCGACGATGGGACGCGTGACGCGCGAGGTCGCTCACCGTGCTAGTATGCTGTATGGCGATCCGTTTCCGTGTGATCTGGTTGTAGTGACTGATCAAACAGAGCGCCCGCTGTGGGTTTATCGACGATCGACAAATCCGACGGCGGCGACTCCCGAAACGATATAATTCGTCTAATACGACGTCGGGATCTAGATATAGATTAAATAATATTAATTGAACGGCGATGAGTCAGCGACGGCCAGCGAAGGGTTGGGACAATGCGGCCTAAGTGGCCCTGGCGGCTTGAGCGCCGTTTGCTGAACGCGCGCGTTTTTCGAAAACTTTTTTCCGAGTCCTCCAGGCGTCGCGTCGTCCAGACATCGTCTTTTTTCGGAAACGATAACGAGGTTTGAAATTGGAATCACGCCGCTCTGTTAGGCGGCCGTTTAGCGCGCCCCGGTGACAGTTCCTCTGCGATGAACTGATGAGTAGTGCTCGGTCTCGGGTAATTAGCGAGCCTTATCCGCCAGATCGGAGTCGCGCGCCACTCCGCGAGTATAAATTATTTGGATTAGAGTAGGTCTGCGGCGAAGGCGGCGGTACAAGCGGCGGCGCAGGCGGCCGGGGCGATGACCAAATTATTGCCAAGAACGAGTCCCGCCGGTGGCTGCCGCCTGCCCACCGACGCGCACCCAATTCACCTCATCCCGGCGCGCGTAAATCTCGATAAAACTCTTTAGACGAAATTAAAAATTCCCTCCGCCGTGACTATTTGTCGCCGTTAACGACGTTGACACGTCGCCATTAAGATGTGACGTCGGAAATAAAAATACATTTTGGTGTGTCAACCGAAGTAATCTGGTATAATCTCTCCGTCGCGGAGATCGAACGCGACACGGCCGGCGGGCTCGGAGCCTCGGAACTACGCGCAGGGTACGATCTAGAGAGTCGATCGATCCAAGAAAATTCCGGCGCAGTTGTTGGCGCGGCGTGCGTCACTCACAGAATTCGAAGTCTAAATAGTCAATCACGAGCGTCGGCGCGGTGCCGCTGTGGCTAATCTCGCATTCACAGCCACAATAGAGGTAACGAACGGACAAACGGACAGACGCGTTAATAAGACGCGCGTGGGCGGCTTTATGTCAACGTTATTTATGATGAGACACCTTTTTTTCAAAAGAGTTTATCTTTTACTTTTTGGCAACGGCCAGCGGGAATTTTGAAATTGGAATCCAATTCGAAATTTGAAAAATACGCTGAACGCGACGAGCGCGGCCCGCGTAAATCTCGACACTTTATTGGCTGACACGAGAATACCTTTAAGTAGTTGTGAGTGGGTGCTTATTTTGATACTCGGAATAAAAGCAAAAAGACGCGAGGTCCGTCGCGTCGCGTCGCGTCGGGAGGAAATCGTTATCTTAACGAGCGCTTATTTACCTACGTGAAATCTGTCCGAGTGAGAGTCTCGAACTGTCCCTCTGAGTGCAGCAGACGATAAGCGGCCGCCGCTATCGCGCCCGGTTCATGGGCCAGCTATTGACCTCAATGTTTACAATACAAGACATAGCGCAACAATCGCGGCGCGGAAATTACGATAACTCCTTAACTAGTATTAATTTGTACGCATAATCGCCGGTTCATGAGGTTAACGGTCTTTTAAAATTAATTTATGGACTGTTAAAATTTATTAATTATCGCATAATTCAGATAACGTGTAAAAATGTCACGAAAAGCGCGCGCTATGATCGGTCGGGAGGCGGGCGGGAGTGGCGCGCCGCGTCCGCGTCGACGCCGCGAACGTTTGTTTTTATAACAGTGCAAATTAAATATGGAATGGCAACTAAAACTTTCATCCGCGCGTTTAAAACGGCCGTTAACGTTCGCGGACGATACTTGCAACACGATAAATCTGCTTGCGAATCGAATTGATACGCCACCGCGCCCGCTGCCCGCTGCTCGCTCCCGCTCCCGCTTGCGATTGCACACTTATTGAAAGAATAACCCTGACCGCACGCAGCGCGTATATAACCAGATGATTCTATGATTCCATTTTCAAAATTTGAATTTAGAATGTTAACTGAATTCGAATTTCAAATTGGCAATGCATGACTTTATTTCCAGTTCAGTGTATAACTGGACATAGTCTCTCCGCAAGCAGGATAAAGTAATATCATTTAAGAAGCTCGCTCGAACATTTGTATAACTTTAATACGATATGAAATGACTGTGTAATGACCGCAGTAACTATGCTCGTGTGTAAATAGCGTATGAGACCCGAGAGGATACATCAACGACGCGGCTGATGTTAAAACTGGGCTAAAATAATGATGTATTCTGAGTGAAGAGTGTGGTGGTGCAGCCCGGGGCGGTACGGCGCGGTGGTAAGTGTCGTCGGTAATTAAGGTGCGCGACGCGGCGAGCCGCGCGGCGATCGGTCGCACTCGCCACGTGTTAGCGTCGCGACTCGCGCCGTCCCCACGCGGATGAGCAAATGGAATAATAGCCGTCTGCGCCCGCATCCGGCGCGGCAGTCGGATACAACTCTTGCAATGCTCTGGATACAATTTTTCAATTAAATCGACCAGACAGAAGATCCCTAATAGGTGTCGTTAAGAAGTCGTGTGCCCGATTTTCGATGTGTCCCCGTAACGAGAACGTTTTATTAGTATTTATGGACGTGAAACAAACTCTCGTGGCGTGTGTGAATGGAGTCGAATTTATAGCTAGCGCCCGCTATAAAATTATCCTGTTGAGTTTGAGAGGTCGGAGCGAGTGTGAGCCGGCGCGGTCCGTGCCGGCGTCGGAACTCGGTCGCGTTGTTATATGAAGATTTTTCGAAGTTTTACGCTGGTGTTACGTCGGGCTGTAAAATCTGAGATGGGAGTAACGACAGTTGATTTACCACCCGAACATACCTGCGCTGTTACATTAATGTTTTTATTGTGCCAAATTTATTTCGCGCTGTTTACTTGTTAACATTCGTATAGTTTTACACTTCAATTTGTTTTTAAAATCTTTAGCGGGATGTGTGTACACCTCACCGGTGCTTACATTAAAAATACATTCACCTATTTTTTTATTGTTACTAAATCTTCTTACTGGCAACCACGAAACAACTAACGAAATTAAAAATAAAACTTTTACTGGCTACTTACCTTTGCAATCAATTGAATGAAACAAATTAACGAATTTAAAACATTCAAATTTAGAAGAGTATTTACAATTTAAATAATACCACCACACAAATAATACATTACACACTGTTACGAATCGCTTCTGGTGTCCCCTCGTAAACACAGCTAGATGGTAGGAACGAGATAGTGATATGGGTCAAAATACTTACACGAGCGAGAAGGGGGATGCTAAGGGCGTAAGTCCCACCCCGTGTCTGGTGCAAGTCCCTGGCATCATCCCCAAACGTGTCTGTTAACGAAAACCACCACTTTGAGGGTTTTTTTGTTTGCCTTATGTATGCGATAGTTTGGCACTTCAAACTCTAAAGCTATGAATGTTTTTTTTTATCTTATTATCATTTGTTACTTTCGAATGGTTAAACGAGTGGAATGAGTTCTAGAGACGCTCTTAGCGTATTATATTACATCAAAGAGACTAAGTTTCAACATTCCAAGTGTTATGACCTCACTAAAGAATTCAAATAACACAATATTCAAGATAAATATCTTCCGAGACTCATATCACTCATACCTCACCGCAGAGAAGTTAATTTTTTAATTCCCAGAACCAACCGCTAATCTCCAAACCGCAAAAAAAACGAGGCGTTCGGAGCGAAACATAACTGATTAATACCCACTTTAATTAGCAACGGAGCATCTCATTTGACGTCTCGCCTTATATACTATACCCACGACAATGGTACCAACCTCATGAGGAAAATAAAAAAGTAAAAAACTTAAAACTCCATCGGTGAAGACCGCAAGAATGTCATTCCATACAAAAAAAAGGGAAAAAAATTAAAGAAGGATGCTTTATTTTTTCTTTATGCCAACCCATAAGGTTATGGAAAAAAGGCGGAGAGCGATTCCATTTTTAAAACGTATCATTTAATTTCGTGAACCGGCTTTCAAGATGTCAGAAGGTGGTCATTATATTGTGGGCAGCGTTGCTTAGCGCTCGAAGATTGTAGCTTTGAATTATTGTAACGGTTTTGGAAAAATGTGTATTTATGTTTAGTCTCTTTCCAAAAAGGATACAATTTGATTAGAATTTAAAATGTAATAGAATTCCATATTGCTAACAGTTATTTTCTGTTTATCTAATGATTTAGTAGCTGAATTACATCTCATCAAATTCAAATATAAACGTACCTAAATCACAATTCTCACACGAGATAAAACAAACCATAGACAAGTAAAAAAGGCACGTTTGTTATGGACGGTCGGGTGACATTTTTTGTGTAGCACAATTTAAAAGTTATTTCATATATTAATTGTGCTGGTAGTAATTGCCAGCGAGGTGTGAATGCGATCGGCACAGAATTCTAATTGCTGCCATCCCCCGTACGCGGTGGCACGTCGTCGGCTGACCTACAAATATATGGGAAAATATTTTTGTTTGGACTTGTACGTGATATTGATTTAGGATTGTTTGACGTTTATGAAAAACGTTGATTTATTGAACGAATTGTTTCGGAATGAAATGTTCTGATGGTATTTAGGGCTAATACGTTGATTTTTAATCTGTGATTGAATTCGTTAGTATTTTATATTTGTATTTAAATTTATTTGACGTAAAAAAATTAAGTAGGTGTTGGTGGAATATCTGATTAGTAATTCATAGTTAAAAAGTTTCTTTGATAACTTAAAAATAAAATATCCGTATCAAACTGAATATATTGCACATATTCTTTATTTGTAAACGACCTAAACTGAAACACCATATTTTCAGTGCCTGTCAAAACCGCAGCGGGCATTTCAACCACAAGTCGCAAGGCCCTTCGTGTACCTTATTCCTTACGTCATAAGACTCATATTACGAGCGAGAGGCCATGACGTCACGATCCGTGATCATGTATGATTGATCGTGACATTTTCTAAACATAACCTTATAAGGAATACCTTTGCGTTACGTCATCCGTGGATTTGCATGCATTTTATAGGTTAGCTTGACGTGTCACGTCGCCATTTTGATTTTTATTATCCATTTTAGGTTAGGTATGAATTAAATTTGTTTTTAATGCGAAAAGAAGAGAAATATATTAATTATGTTAACGAATGTAGATTTTAGAGCTTTTATTAGTTATACGAGGTTTCATTGACCTCAGGCGTGAGTAGTTTTTTTGCATTTGTGATAATTAATTCATAACAAATCTAACAATAATAAGCATAGATATTTTCTAACTTTTTTTACGGCATGTATGGGTATAAAGAAATATTTATTCTATTTCTCTGTCTACCTCATTAAGAATATTTCCAAGGTACAAGTCGTAAATGCAAAACCGCTGTACCCGATCCGTAGGTGTATGAATAAATTCCGTGTCGTTTCGAGAAAAATGGACACGCAATTTTTAATCTGATATATACAGAGATTAATACGTATAATTTGTCAAATATACAATATGTCTTGTTTCTACTTATATTTCATTAATTTTTATTTTATTACGTTTTTATTTGTGGAAGTAATGTTTTCTGATTTCGGTCTTTGTTGATAAAATTAAATTCATATCGTTTTGTTGGCTTAAAGTAGCTAGACTAGTGCCTTGGATTTGATTCCCAGGTATCAGTAAAACTCCTGAATTAGACAGAAAACATATCATGAAATAGACAAGTTCGAACCTACTTGCAATTCTATTTATTTAGAGATACATAGCTTTAATAAATATAATGATAACAGTGGTTAGTTATACCTATAATGTTTCCTTGATGCTAGAATCAGATAAAAATATTTCCTAAATACGGATTACTATCTAATTACGTAAAAGATACAGAGAGGACGACGATAATTGTAATCAAGTAGTGAATAGAAAAACAAATCAAAACAATAATGATTCATTGAATTTACAACAATGTACGTAATAAAGAAAAGCAAGATTTTGATGTTTTCGTAAAGAAATTTACTTTACTAGTAAATATCCTGTGGCTGGGCAAAGGCATTCAGACTGTTCAGTATTATTAGGACCTAAATGAAAATCTTGACATAAATTCTACCAGATAAAGCTAAAAATACGATAACAGATTTTAAATATTTCTAAACATTATTTATGTCTATATCCTATTTCTTAAGCCCAATGTATTTAATAATAGTTAATATGAAGAAACTATAACTTTTTGTGTAGAAATCATAAAGGCCATGTTCAAGGCGTTGACATGCAAAATACTTCTTATACGAAGCTTTTACGGCATATCGATTAAACACCTGAATTTGAACCCACGTCACCCCCGAAACAAGGCGTTTGTTATCACGGGGCTATCGCTCGCGTGCATGACGTTACGAGAATTAAAAACAACGGTAACTATCCGCTGACGCCATTTTGAAGCGTTTTGGGCGGGAAAAACATTTCAGCGCCATTTTGTTTTTTATATTCTGAATTCAAATTTGTTTTCGTGCCACTATTTTGAAGATTCTTTTTTTTTAAATTGAGAAAGTTAATACGGTTTGCAAAATTTATTTATTAATATCACTGTGAGAGATTAGATAATAATATTATGTCATATTGTTATTTTATTACATGTTCAAATCAATATTGTATTTTATAACTCAAATAGATTCTTAAATATCTACATATTAATGAATCACTACGGAAGACGTAAAATTAATATTCTTTACAATCTCAACTCAAGTTGCTAGTGTTGGACACATTAAAATGACTTAAAAACTTATAGCCGTACCTCCACGAAGCACAGTTGATTGAATATTCGTCATAAATCATTTCCAAACATAATTTAAGTGTAACGTCCCCTAAGTTGTGCACTCTTGATATCGCTTATCGCCCAGTGACATGTGTTATGGCCACTTGAGATTTTTGGATTTTGACTTATTTGTATTTGACGCAAAAACATGACAGACCCCTGTAATCATATACATGTTTGCCTGTAATCATGTTTCTGTGTTTGCGTTGGTTTTGTTTCATATTGTTGTTTTGGAACAATATAACTCAATTTAATTCAAGTATTTTTTTTTTAATCGATGTAAATTGCTTACGTTAAATCAAAGTTAACATTGTGTTTTAAAGCGACTGCTTAAAATTTCTTGTTTGCTTTAGTAGGCCTATAATAAGATTGTAGACACACGCCTTTTTATCCCTGGAAGGGTAGGCAGAGGCGTTACTGGTGCACTCATTTCGCCGTACGTATTCCATCCATACAAGTATACCTCCATACAAGTCTATCGCTGATACTGAGTAGAAGAACCATGTCACCTTGCCCAACCCGGGGCTCGAACCCAAGACCTCAGCACTGCAGCCGTTATACAACTACACCGGTAATAAGAAAGGAATTATACCTTCTAAGTATAGGCGAGACTAGTACGTTGTTACTAATATCAATCCAATTATGCCGAGGGTCTGTCATATTGAGAATAAATTCCAAATGAGAAATATAGAATCATAATTCCGAGCGAGTAATGTTACTCGTACTCAGTTTATTTTATTCCTTCGCCTGGAAAAGAAATAGCATAGACTAGGGAAAGGAAGATAGTATTTTACTTATATTAAACGAGTAATATAGTATTTATACGTCAAAGGGACCACTACATAATGGTAAGTAGCGTGGAGTCTAATAGAATCTCATTATAACCTCAGCAGAGACACATTGTACCGGCCTCTTGGATATACACAGGCTGATCCTGGAATCCGCTTACCTTGGCCACGAAACTTGGCGGTTTAACTGTATCCGTGGTGCTTTATAAGAAGCTTCTCTAATTGTAAACGTCCTATCCTTGAGATTAAAACGTCTCCTTACATGATTTTGTCACCCGCATTACTCTGGAGGGAAATGGACAACTAATATTTCCAACTCCTTATCTTACTATTTGATTAATTTCGTTGCGGGATATATTAGTTTTCCCTGAGACTCGCCGAGCTTCACTGCTCGGTGTCATATGCGTGCCACTGCTGATCTTGGCTTACAGGAGTTGTAGTGGTGGGTGTGAGAGCGGGAAAGTCTCTCTTACCTTGGCCAGTATGGCGGATTTTAACACCTTGTATGGTTGCTATCCG
Source organism: Manduca sexta (assembly GCF_014839805.1). Classification (NCBI taxonomy): domain Eukaryota; kingdom Metazoa; phylum Arthropoda; class Insecta; order Lepidoptera; family Sphingidae; genus Manduca; species Manduca sexta. Next base: position 6,332,552 of record NC_051127.1, read on the forward strand.
GGCGGATATAAAATATATCCTACCACCAGCATATTTAAAGCGCTCTATTTATAATAGTACTATTAACTAGCTAAAAGGTCTTTAAATAGGCAGTATATATTCAATACTTACAAGCCTTTAGGCACATTGTTCCTATTCTAATATTATGCAAAAACATAACAAATCTTATTACACCGAAACAGAGTTCGTAATTGCTTGACTCTACATAGTTAGTACTGGGCTCTTATGCCGTCGCATTAGGGTTGTCAATCGCGTGCACAACCAGTTGATATTGATTTGCATTGACATTTACGACGTCGATTATTGTCGTGCGTTCGTAACGCTGTGAGTTTTGTGATTTTTTAATCATTGTAACAATGTTTACTGCTTTACAAATTAGGGCAAAACGGTACGCCATTGTTGACAACCCTGGGCGGAACTTGCAGTTTCTTTACGATAAGGCGGGTCAGAGTTCCGGGTTTGATTCTTGGTATATTGAATAACGGAGACTCTGAATAAATTTATTAGCAATCAGTGTTTAGAATAACATGTCAGGCTTGACGTATTTCATTGGTAAACTTTTCTATTCCTGGTATAATGAACTTCTAAAATCTCGTCATCTAATGCCTTGTCAATATAATGTGGACTGACGAAAGATGATTACCCCTGCCCCTGTATACCTAAGATATGATGACAGTCGTCACAATTATGCCGTCCTGTTGGCCCCGGATATACACAGACTGATCGTGGAATGCGACGCACTTACGTAGGCCACTATGGCGGATTTTAACACCTCACAAAATATATCCTACTACCAGCAAATGACTTATTCCTCCACATTAAGTTTACTTCAAGATATGACACCTTAATTCCTCGATGAACCTTACAATTTGATTTCTTTTAAATAGTAATGAATAATGAGTAATGTAATACAGTAAAGTGTAGGAATATTCCGTTAGTACGAAGAAAGCTATGCATATTGTCATTCGTTGCTCGCAAGCAAAGCTATTATTAAATCATGACACATAGCAATATTGCAGATAGGTCATATTTCTGTCTAGATTAGAGAATAAAAATCTTGAGGATACATAAAAAGTATAATTTCGTTAGTATTGCTTTTAGTAGTTAAATATTATACTTATAATATATATATTGTTCATTGCCAACAAAATCCTATTATTTGTTTTAATAAAACACTTAAATTGGCGAGAATTTATGGCGATATTATAATAATGACGAGATGAGCTTCCCATTCGCCTGATGGTACGCGATACGACCGCCCGTAAACAGTAGAAACACCATTCAACACTTTGAATTACAAAGTATTGTTTGGTATTCCACTACACCTGCCATGAGACATGAGATGTTAAGTCTTATGTCCAGTAGTTGCACTGGCTACAATGCCCTTCAAACCGGAACACAAAAGTGCCTACATACTGCTGCTTGGCGGCAGAAATAGACATTGCGGACCTACCCAGGCGGACTCTCACATATGAGAGACCTACAACCATTTCAGTCCGTAGTATATGATATAAAATTTACGCAATATAAATACACTATTCCCGCTCTACCTACCCCTAACAATAAACCCGTGAACATGTTTTGTTCCAACAAGATAATTGCCATTCCTTTATTATCAAAATGAACTTAAACGGACCTTAGAGTCGACGACCTCTCCTCGAAGATAAAATACACTCAATTAAAAATTGTCTGTGGTCGGAATAAACTCAATTGATGTGGAGCTATTCAATTCATGGGTCACCGATGGTAACGCCATGGTTCGGCAAAAATAGGCCTTAGTCTAAGCTATCATCTTTTTGTTTATTGCAATAGCTAATAAAGAGTATTTGAGATAATAAATACCTGTTAAAAATACATAAAAACAGGATCAGTAGTGTATCGAGTGATGAGCTTTGGTCAGCCGTTCGATTCCTGAACATATTGATTCCCAAATTTTGTGTTTAGGTTGTAGTGGGACCATTGTTACTTTTCGTTTGGGAACAAGGCTTATGTCAGTTTAACTCTTGGTCTCTTGTGGCTCGCCGGCGAGCCAAGACAGCTACATGACATTTGCGTGTGTCACGGGATTATAACCTTATATACTACATATATACTACATAATAAGGTTATTTTTCCGTAGCTGTCAATGTTTGCCGGCAAACATTCAGCTACCTCACGGGTTAAGGTCAGAATTGTCTATGGGACTTGGATAATTAATTACTTTTATTAAGTACTAGAAATATAAAGGTAAACTGTTAATATTTAAGCTGCAATTTATAGTGAAACTATTTCATAATAAGACAGATCTCCACGACACCAATGCTGGGATTATAAGAAAAGTATTTTGCATCATTTGACTTTAAAATACTGAGCTCATTATGCGTAGATCCGACCGTCAACAGCTAAAAATTGAAAAAGTGTATTACGTAGGTAGAGACTGTAGCTTTGACTTTTCGGACGTTCAGCACCGTACTTCTCCCCGTGACCATGAATGCTGTAGTCTTCGTAACGTCGGAAAAAAATTAAAATATAAAAAGCCGCAATAAAATCCGAAAAATAGTTTTATTAAGTTCAGTTTTCCAAAACTTCAGTAGAATGATGTAAACTATGGAATTCATTCATCAAATGTCAGACCGATAAGATTTTTAGCCATTACTTTAGCTCATAGATAACCTACATAACAAATATTGTTTTTAATACATAACTAAGTACAGATGTACTTATAAGTACAGGCTTGTCACGATGACCTGCGCGCACTGACTTCCTAAAAAATATCTTGAATAACACTTCCTTTTTTATTATCATTATTTATTTAGAGGGTTTGGTTCAACAAGAACACGTCAACCTCATTGTGACATCTTTCATGGTTAAAATAATAAGAAGATAGGCAAGTTTTGAACTACCGACTCTTCTGGGAATCCGTTCTTGCATTAAGCTTTGTACATAATGCTTGTATAAAAGAATAAAACTATATATTATATTATCATTTGATCCCTTTTCTTTCTTCATAAGAGATAACCTCAGTAAATTTTTTTTTCAATTGCATTCGCATATTGCACATTTTCACAATAATTACTTAAGCATAATTGTTTGTGTTGTTTTCGCACTCAAGGTTAGCGAGGTCCACTATTTAATACATATCCCCCCAAGCAATAGTCATTTGGTTTGAATAGACAACATATCCTCAAATTATCCATAACTTTTTACTAGCTCTATGTATACTAATCTGTTGCTGCTAATGCCTTTACTGATAAGTCAGCCAGGCTTTAGTAGACTTCGATCAATCCATCGCCTTCTAAAGGGCTTGGCATGTACGAGCAATATAAATCACAAATCGTAAACAGTAGCCGAACGTGAAGCGATACTGACAAAGCTAACTCTTATCAGTGATAACAATTATCGTGTATAATTTGAGGATATTACTAAGACGCGAACTGCAAAGTGGAATGAATCTAATCCAGGGATTATATGAATTTAATACTGCGTACGTAATATTTATATAAGGTAAATGTCCTTAATATCAGCCCTGTATTATATACTGTCCCACTGCTGGGCACGGGCCTTTACTACTGGAAGGAATTAGGCCTTAGTCCACCACGCTGGCGTAGTGCGGATTGGTAGACTTCACACACCCTCGAAATTCCTATAGAGAACTACTCAGGTTTGTAGGTTTTCTCACGACGTTTCCCTTAACCGATAAAGCAAGCGATAATTCACAAAGAATACACACATAATCTTATAAAAGTCGGAGATGTGTGCCTATTGCCGTTTTTTTTAATGCGCTCATAATTGTCATTTAGTGGAAACTAGTAAGGATTGCGGTCTGTGTGTCAATGAAAGAATAAAGTCATGAGCCAGGTTTTCAAATGGTGCGTTTGGATTTTTATTTCCCGATGATGGAGAGTAATAACGATTAAGTTTAAAGTTGGAGACGCTGGTAGACACAAGTTTATATGTTATGTAAATGATTTTTGGAGATCATTTTGTTGTTAAGGAGTTGGTTGAATACTTGAGTATAGTATTAATGATGTTTTATTGTGAGGTATATTAAGTCTAGATTGAATGTAAGAGAAATCAGGTCAAGACAAGTCCATATGAAGCAACCTCTCATATAAGCCATTTAAGTATTATTACTTGACACAGCTCTACTATATTTTTTTTTATTAAATATGTAAATATAACAGCAAGATCGCCAGAAGGCCTAAGTCTAGTGATAATGTAAAAGAACTAATAACTAAGACTATCTTTGTTCAATTACAAAGTCAAACAATGTTGTTGATTTTCCAACACGTTGAAGTATTATGTTACGCGGACCCTACATATATTGTTCGCAAACAATTTTCCACATAATAAATAATGTCCCCACAATAAAACCACATTCAAAAACACTGCAGTAAATGCGCTGCGACATAAAATTAAGTAATTAGGTAATTACAAGAAGAATTGTCGCAGTTGTTCTGCCGTATAATTTTCTTAAAACATTAGGGTGGATGGAACTAGATTGCTGGGTAGCCTATTTTAAGACCTAACGCTTGACCGTAATTTAGTATGCGCAGGATTTATTTTTTAATAAACGCGGCTTCGAACCCCATACCAATTATTGGCGCAATTTTCGTTCCCCCGGTAATGGTTTCAGTTATACATTTATGTGCTTCGTTTGTACATTTTTAGGTTATATTGCGTATTAACTATCGTGTGAGTCATTAAATATTTCTTATTTAATTAAAAAGTTGAGAATTTAATACAAAATAGTCTAATGACGTGATAAGTCGCAAATGTCCATAACTGGATCCACGACTTTCATTAATCGGAAAATTACACGCAATTAAAAATTGTATTCTAAAATAACAGATGAGTTTTTTGCACCGGCATCAACCAGGTTACATACATAATACATAGAGCCCGTATGCGCGCTAGAAATCTCAAATATTCTCACAGAAAAACGGGCGAACACGACCCAATTATCGGCTTACGTCATTATTCTGTAAAGATACCGCCGTTTGCGATTGTACGTACGTTGCCCTCAGTCTACAGTAAAAGCAAAGCTTCGCAGTTAAAATTAAAATGCGTATCGATAAGTCCCACGATACTATTTAGTATTGCTCGTAGAAAGCCTCGTAAATGTAATTTATAGGCAAAGACAAGATAACACCGTAAAATAAGCTACCTATGGGTTGACATTGTGAATTTAGGTTTACGTTCATTGGTGCTCCATAAGGCTGTATGTCTCATGACTCCTTTGCTTATATGAGAAATTAAAAAAGCAAAATTGGTTCGTTCGATTTTTAAAATATTCAAATATTAGCAAAAATTCTACACTAGGTGGAACAGTTTTTACCGTCCAAAAAAATCCACAGCAAAAGTACGTTAATGACCGAGCGCGGTATCGATCCGGCCAAACTGCATAGTCACCCTATTTGATGACGCCACGGGACGCTCACAAAATGGCCGAGTTATTGATATTACTCCCCGGGATGGATTTTAAGTTTTCACGATATACTGCAGGTTTACAGGTGAACTATTTGTTATTATGTTTTTACTTTCTTTGCTTAACGAAAAGAGTTAATGTTCATGTTAGTTTATAACACCCAAACCTGTTAATTATAATTATTAAACATATAAATAAAAAAAATAAGAATCTATGTTCCCTAAATTTGGTACAGACGCTTTGTAGAGCACTTTTTCGATATTGGGAGGCTAATAAGAAAAACCTAGATTCATTTTAAACAGCTCTGGCGGTTTGCTAAAGTAAGTATATTTAATTATAATCAATATAACCTACAGCGGCGATAGCCTAGTTGGGTGTGGAACGGACTGCCAAGACGAATGTCCGCAGGTTCAAATCCCAAGGCCACACTCCTCTGACTTTTCTAAAATCATGTGTGTATTCTTTGTGAATGTATCGTTTGCCTTAACGGTGAAAGAAAATATCGTGAGGAAACCTGCACATCTGAGAAGTTCTCTATAGGAATTTCGAAGGTGTGTGAAGTCTACCAATCCGCAATAGACCAGCGTGGTGGACTAAGGCCTAATCCCTCTCAGTAGTAGAGGAGGCCCGTGCTCAGCAGTGGGCAACTATATATAGTACAGGGCTGATATTATTATATTATTATAATATAACCTACAAAAAAATTTGATACGTTATAGAAGTCAAAATATAATCAAGACAATTAATTACAAATTGATAATAATAAAACAGTAGTTGAAATATAAGAGAGGTTTACAACAGCATTTCGGGTGATTTATAGCTGATAACTGATATCTTGGGTTTTTGGTTATCCATTTTATTTCATACACAATTTTCCAGTCGCTGTCCTTGTAGTACAAGGCAATTTTTTGTAAACAATTTAATTTAAATTTAGCAGCCTTCTTACTAAACGTTTAATATTCAATGTCATCCCTTGGATAATTTGGATATATATGCTTGAGAATATTTCTCAATATAAATGTATGAATCATAAATGTTTTTAAAGAATATTGTCACGTTTTTTTTTCATATTTTCATTTTTTATTTATATTAATATAACGTAAGTTTATTATGGCAAACAAAAAAAACAGATAATGTCGTAACAATATTTCATAAAATCTATTTCCTTATATTAATTTGAGAAATACTCCCGATAGGTTTGCGTATCATAAAAGGAATATAAACTTTACGAATTACATAATTAGGTACGTATCAGCTTTGCGGATTTAGTAAGATTTAGCGCGAAAATTAAATTTATTGTAGTAGGTACATATTGATATCACTGTCTTATGACGTCATTGTTCAGTCACTCTGATGGAAAAATAAGGTCTAAATTAAAATTCAAGCTTTAATTCACATAGTTATTGCTAGGTAATCTAGTTTTTAACAATAACAGCAGCTATATAAAAATAAATACCCATAATATCGAAATTACTTTTATTATATAGAGAAATCTTATTCTGTGGATTTAGATATTCGATAACGTATGCATTTCTGTGATAAATATGTTGACAATTCAATATCAATCGTTTAGCACAAAATAACACTTGATTATGGGAACTTGGGTCTTGTGAACACTAAAGAATAGGTATCAAGGTGTTGGGTATTTCCGAGAGTCCACCTGGATTGGTTAGCTTTATGCTAGACCTGCAAACGAGCGAAGAGATCTTCTGATGTTTTCTCTACAAGAGTTCAGTAGGGTATTGGTCTTCGGAAATAGGTTTTTTATTTGAGCATGGAAAAGACGACACTGCATCTTATCATGGGCAAAGTGAGGTCCACAGAGAATGTCAACTGACGAGATATGATTTCCTCGCCAGTCGTTACAATTATGCCGGCCTACATGCATGACCACTACTTAGTCTATATATATTATAACCAAAAGTTACTGTATACAATTCAGTACAAAACAAGTGACGTCACACGTCTTGTACTCTATTTGTATAAACAACTTGGGGAAAGTCCATATCATATTAAAAAACATAATTATCTACCGCATTACGTAATTTTACATTATTTTATTTAAATTAACATTAATGTTATCTAATATTCATGAATATACATGAAGCATTTTTTATGAGGTCGAAGTTCGGGTGAAGGCCACTGGAAAACGCGGGGAACCCATTCCAGGTATACAGTTCGGAACGATGTTGCTAATAGTAATGTTTAGTTAAATACTTATGTCAATTTTATTTGAAATTGATAATAAAGTAATCGACCTAACGATGCCTTACGGCTTGGAATAGAACACAGTTTTATCGACAGGCAAGTTTTAATAACAATAATTATATCTACATTTTAATAACGCCATTACAAATTAAACTGCATATATAGTTCCGCATTTTTCGTTCCACGTGTATTTGTGAACAAAACATATATAATTAAACTCATCGTACCACGAAATATGTTGATAACAATTCAATAATGCTAAAAGGTTTGAAGTTATACACACAAGTCCGAGCGTCGCTTGAATTTTAAACAGCGCAGTGAGAATGGTGTTTTGATGTATCTATTTTGAATAGTAATGTTGGATTATAGTGAGAGGTAAAAGTGTTTGTAGGTGTTTAATTTCTAAGGGACGGCAAAGGAAGTTATGATTATACAGCCACGATTGTAATTGCACGGTTAAAATAAATAATGTTTTTATTCTTAAAAACTATAGCAGATTATTTTGTAAAGAATGAAATGGCGATTAATAAAAATAACGATCACATAATAACTAAAAATATGTTGTTATTACATCTAAAAAAACTATTAACACGTTTTGTATACACAAAAATTTTAAACGCGTTCTACACAAAGCCCACAAGAGGGCCTGTCAGTTATTTTTTTAAACACACTAATCTGCTTAAAAGCAAAGGAACACATTTTAAAAGCTTAAAATTTAATTGATGGCCGCACCGTTGCTAGATATGTATCTTACGATGACTTAACTATTTTTAATGAATATTCAGCTGGACTTATGTAAGGGATTTTTATACTTTTTGATCTCCTAAAGCTTTAATTGTTGAGTGTGGAGAAAGATTTTTTCTTCTCGAGTGGAATAATGACGTTTGTTTTTATGGCTCGCTGTCGGAGTGCCTGTGGCGACTTTTTATTGCATACTTGTATAATCTGTGGTTTGAGAGAGACGTTTTTGAATTTCGAGTGTTGCGGATGTGTACTAGATTGTGATGGAATTTAGAACGAAAATGTGAGGGAGAAATATTTTCCAATAAAAGGTATATTAAAGGACAGATACTTTGTTAAAAAAATTACTTAATTATTTTTCGAGTATCAACACCAAACATGTATTATATAGTGGGTAGATTTAGTTTTATCCTTTTCTGAGTTTGGTAAAGGTGTCTAAGCAACGTTTTTGTGACTGCTCTAAATTTTGACAAAAACTCAAAGAAATAAGACGTTAATTGTCCATTTCAGGTAATAAATTTAATTAACCAATACCCATAATCTTAATTATGTTTTATAAATCGTTGAAAACAATTGGTCAATTACAAGTTTTGACCGATTACACTCTAGAAAGTATTTTGATCGTCCAAAATATTTTATATGGTTTAAACCCACGGCCATAACTGTCACATATCAAGTTAAACAGATATCATTTAACAAAACTTTATATTCGTCATTAAAATTCCCGGTAAATCATTGTTAGATTGAGACTTTGTTTTTACTATCATTTTGTCATGACGTTTATTACTTCCAAATTCCAGTACTTTATAAAGAATTCTATGCGACAGTTTACTTTCATTCCATATTTGATTGCTACTAAATGTTTGTGATCTTTTATATCCCTTATTTTATCTAGAATCTTCTTTTATTGTTATAGTTTTGTAACTACTACATTTTGGCTAGATTTTATTTTTGTTGTTCGTAAATAAGTTTAATCTAGACTGAACATAATTCCAATAAAATGTCCAATTTTACAAGTGTCCTATACCACTTGTTTCTATTTGAGTATTAACTTTTGACTTATCATCAAATACATCAAGCTTACCACTGTAATTGATTCTCAACAAACCTTCATGATTAGATTTTTCACTAACCGTTGTATCCTTACCTAACTAATAATAATTACATACATACATACATAACATCACGTATTTATCCCCGAAGGGGTATGCAGAGGCGCAACCAGGGCACCCACTTTTCGCCAAGTGTGTTCCGTCCCATGATGTGATAGGGGGCGAGCCTATCGCCATATCAGGCACAAATTCCAGACTCCGGGCTGATACTGAGCAGAAAAAAACCAAATATCACTTTGCCCGACCCGGGCTTCAAACCCAGGACCTCAGAGCGCTATTGTACCGGGCATGCAACACAACTACGCCACCGAGGCAGTCTCAGTCAGTCGAGTCAGTCAGACAGTAATAATAATTAATCTTCTTCTCTTCCAGTACGACGAAAGCCTCCACGGCGGGGGCTACATGGAGGGTGGCGCGATGTATCATGAGCATCGGCTGACGCACCCCCACCTTCCCCCCGTGCACTACCCCCCGCCCGCGGCGCCGGCGCACGCGCTGCCCGGCGAGCCGCTCGTCCACAAGCGCGACAAGGACGCCATATACGGGTGAGTCCGGCGGTAATGTATTGTATTGTTATTTACTGCCGTAGTAGTTGATTTCGGCAGATCTAGAATAAACTGGTAGATGAGAAGATTAGCAGATGTGAAAGATGTGACTTGAAGAGTGACCTTGGTAAAGTGTTGAAGAATTGGTAGAGAATACTTTACGGCCATACATAGTAGATGATCAAGAAGATATTCCAGTAGTGTTACCTACAGATATTAATAAGAACAGTATTGTAGCTGAAAGATCTTGATCAATAGTGCTAAGAGCTCCAGCAGAAGTAATAAATAGGATTTAAAATTATTGTTTTAGCAATGCACTCCTTAGACGGGTAAGTAGTGGTCGATGGGACAGTCACAGAAGAGTGGGGTCAACGTAATTCAAAAGTGCTTTTTGGAGGCCTAGTAGTTATTTGTAACATAACAAAGGAAATGCAAATCTTGGAACATAAACTTAATCAAAATATATGTTGTATCACGTCTTTTTAGACCAAAAATATATATATATAATTATCTTTTTAGACATTAGACAATCATAACAAATTCTGTAAACGTATACCTTGGCTGATACAAGTAAGCTTACAGACCAAAAAATTAAACATCCTTTTTAAAATAATTCAAAGTATAATCCGCTTCCACAAGACCAAGGAATTGAATCACACAAGGCCAATTAACAAGTCATAGACGATATGCAATGTTTACATAGACTTTGGCTTTATCTAACCGAATAATAACCACGCGTAATAATACTAAGTGAATTGTTTAATTATCCATACATTTATCTTTATGTTTTTATCATTGTAATCAGTTTGCGAGATTGCTGAGCGACTGTGCCTGCCCTCTGGTTTCTCGTGTTTATGTCGTGATGAATATTAATGGTGATTTAGAATTCATTTTGTTTTGAACCTTCGGATTTTGTTATATACTTTAGTTCATTGAATTGATAGATATAAATCGGAATTAGTGATTAAATAATCAGCTCTGTAGTCTAGTACTGAGAGGGATTAGGCCTTAGTCCACCAAATACAATTAGATTTAAACAAAAGTATTTTGTTATTAATAAAACAACTGTAATGCCAATTTGGATAAAGCTTGTCTGTCAATTGTAAAAGTATAGGAATAATTTTGATTGATTTTCGTAAGGGTGACGGGATATATTACGTCGATTAATTGTTTGTTAATATGTTATCGGTGTGGGTGTAGGCGCACTCGATTCTGCTGATACGAAATAGGATTTAGATTGCTGATTTGGATTTTTCGAGAATTTTTTAATGTTTAATGTGATATAATAAAGGTATTTTTCGTGTTTTATCGCATTTTCTCTCGATGCGAAGATTTCAGCCTTCATGGTCAAGAGGGTATTATATTTTTTATACTATATCTCCCTCTCCCGTATCTATGGAGGCTGCAATCATCGAAATATGAGAAATTTATAATATAAAGAACCGCGATAACATTCGAAAAACTGTAAATAAAAAATATTTTGATATTAATAAAAATTATGATTAATTTAACCACTTGAAAAAACTGATGATGTTTGTTTCACGCAATCCACGATGCGTTATCCACGAGTGTAACTTAAATGAATAAAATATACATTTGTATAAAATGAGTTAAATTATTTTACATTTAAGTTCCGTTATATTTAGTTGAGAGTAGTACTACTATAATATCTTTAACATCATTTAAAGCACCACTAAAATTCACATATAAAACCAGATCATTTTAATACCACAGATAAAACTTAGTTCTAAACTGGTATTAAAAACAAGTATGGACAATTAGCGAGATTTTTTCATAGCAAAGTTCACGATAACCCGCTCAGTGTCAGCTGATAGGCATCAAACGCGCGACCTCCGACACTTGGCCGCCGTTTACCACCATCTCAAGCTTATCAGATCAAAACTTGTCAACTTAAGCTCCTGTGGTGGGGTGTGGTGTAAGTGACAGCGGGTAACGTGAATAAAATAGGGTATGGACATAAAGCATCATTTAAAACGCAAAATAAATTTACTTTCTTTTTGAGTAGAATTGGTAGTAAAATGCGCTAATCCTGGCTGGTCTCCTTGCTATTCTTTTGAACGCACTGTTACTATCTATTAATGAAATGATTTATTTGAACCCGTAAATGTTATACATTATTTAGATTCCGTCAATATTAACTCTACCACCAGTTCGGAAAGCAGTTCTCACCAGAGAACGGGCATGAAACTCTAGTGTTCTTTTCAAAATCAGTTTATACGTAATATACCGTATCAGGAAAAGAAAAACTGTTTCGAGGATTATTTTCAGCTGTAATCGAATAATTTAATACTCAAATTTATATTTAATTGTAAGTTAATAGATTGGTTTGTTTATTGTTGCAAATAAAATAAAAGCGATACAAGATGGATGAACAACAGTTCCTGCGAATCATTTGTGTACACGAAGTAACCATGAACTCTGAGTTTGCAGACGTTTTTTTAAATTTCCTCGTATTTCAAAACATCTATCTTCTGGGAACGTAAATAAATAGAATGTAAAATGAGCGATTGAGTTATTATAATTCAATACATCTTTTTGTAATTAATTTGAACGTGGTATCTATTTTAGACTTCCTGTTGGCTTTATTTTTTGTATGTTCGGTCCGTTTCCCCTTATGGGAAATAACCTGTGGCACGCAACAGTGAAAAAGTGGTTTTGCAATGAAGTAGTGCTTTCTTTACGAAAAAAAGGGTGTACGATTCTTGCTTCAAGAAGTATAGTGTCAAAGTCATGTTTCGGGTTTAAGGGATGCCAGATCCAGTACGTTTCAAGAAAAAAACACTTATTTCCTGATGTTGTACTTTTAAGATCCACATCGAGTTTGTAGGCAATTTAAAAGAAACGTTGACTCCTAGAAAACTTTAGACCCACAAAAATCACAATGAACAAATTACGTTTCCCAATGATTTGATATGTAATTTATAAATACAAGTTTGCGTTACATCGTGAGGCCGGCCATCTTTAATCGCTTGTTTTCATACGCTCGTGGTTTTGCAAACTTATTACAATTAAACAACAATTTATATGTCTGTTATAGTGTTGTTTCGTCTCGGGAATGATTTTAGTGTTCCGTCTAGGATAATTGCATTGTAAAACCGACTTTTAAATTGATTTTAAAGCAACATTGTATGGTTGCCATTTTCGTGGTGGACTTTTTGTGTTCACAGTCATTTTATGGGATTTAATTAAATTCTTAAAGCTATTGTTTTATGGTGTACATTTGTAAATACTCATAAATATAGTAACTCAAACCAATGCTATGATTTTTGTAGTAAACGACCGGCCATTCCACTGTGAAGTAAAACGAAATCACAAGACGGAACCCTCACAAGGCTTTTTAACATTCCTTAAGGAGGCACGGTCCGTGCAAGGGAGGCTAAGTGCTTTACACACCACTGGCTAAATAAGTAATATATTGTTATTAAAAACAAAATGGCAGTACTAATGCATACGTGCGTACAAAAATTGCAGTTTTAAAATGCCGTTAAAACATAAATGTTAATTGTATGTGTTTACGAATAATTGCTATAATATATCGAGTATTTTGAAAAAGGTCAAACTCTTCTGGAATGATCTAAATTTTATTTATATTTTTAAATATGTATTTGCGATTTTAATTAGAGATTGTATCTTTGTTTTTTTATATCGAATATAATCTACATTGTTGGTAGAGTAGGCTATAGAATCCTGTTTAAGGGTTATGTATACGTCACAGTGCCTATCGAATAGGGCCTGAGGGAATCAATTTATGCAAATTATAATAATACTATAGTATTATACATATTCTAGTCGTAAATTTATACACATGGGGTATGCTGGAAAATAATAATTTCCTAATTATTGTAATAGAATTTGTAACAGTACTAAGTAGTGTCTATTTCTTGCGTGATAAAAAATAAAATTCGGTTTTAATAGTGCATTCGGGTTTTGGATTCATTTTATTTGGTAATAATTGTAATAATTTGCTAAACTAGAAGATTAATTTATTTAACTGCTAGAAGATTAATTTTACATAAAATGTATTAACAAAACGCAAGTTATTGTTAAAATCAACCGTGCGATGCATTTTAGTATACATTTACACTATCTAGATATCTCAACATGATCGTAACAATGTTTTGGCAAAGTAAAAGTTTGACAAACTCATCGCATAAAATAGTCTACGTCACAAGATGTAGCGTGTTTAACATTTCCCGCTGTCACTAGCGCCATACACCCGAGCTAGTCCTAGCGATGATATCGGCGTCACGTGTGCGCAATCGCATCTAATCACATATCTGTAGAGGTCGCCACGCACGCCGCCTCTCAATTACCTGTACCATAAACCATTGGTTTTATAATTGTCTATTTCTTAAACGACGTTTGATGTTTGAAAGTTGGTTTATGTCTGGTGTTATGTTGATTTTATGTTTATTTGTTAGCACACTTAAATCATGTTTTTTGCACAATTGTAAGAGTCAATTACCCTACAAAAATAGTCACTTAGCCCATTCAAATATGTATAAACAAAACTGGAAGAGTTTAGAGAACCCCATTAATATTTACCCCGTAAGAGAAATCTACAAACATTTGTCAAAGTACACCATTACAAGAGGTGGTAACGCATCGCTATGTTTGCAGACACCCGCTGTTCCCCCTGCTGGCTCTCATTTTCGAGAAGTGTGAGCTGGCGACCTGCACGCCCAGGGACCCTGGAGTGGCGGGCGGGGATGTCTGCTCCTCGGAGTCTTTTAACGAGGACATTGCTGTCTTCAGTAAACAGGTATGTTACCATATAGTTATAGGTTAAAGGATATTGTTATTAAAATATATTTAGATGCAATTTATTAATAAAAGTGACAAATAATGAACTTTGATATGGCAATTATAAAAAGAACATTTTAAAAGAAAACTGCAAATAAACCTACTTGCGAAATAACTAATAAAATATATTATAGTTATGTTATTAATGTGATACTCCATTTCACATTTAACTTTAAGGATTTCGTAAGATTTTCGTAAGGCTTCACAGCTTTCAAATAACTTTATTTGACAGTTATATCAAACAGCTAATGTATATAGAACTCATTATTACCATTTATTTTGGAGCATAGATAATAGTGTAACTTTTAGTGCCAGACTTCAAGACACTGTGAGCTCATTCTGCGTAGATCGAACTATCATCAGCTAAAATTAAAAAAAAAAGCTGTATAATTGTAAAACGTAGGTAGATATTGTAACTTTAACTTTACGGATGGACAACACCTCAGTCCCCCCCGTGACCTTGAAGGCTGCAAAGTCTTCGAAACGTCGGGAGAAAACTAAAATATAAAAAAACCGAGATAGAATCCGAAAATTAGTTTAATTTCAAAGTGTAACTTTTGTCGGTCGATTTGTGACGAGTAGTTTACTCAGAAGTTTTGAAAGATGTCCCAAAGTACTCCATATGTAAATACCCCATTGTAAACGTGGACATATGAATGGTAATTCTTGATTATGGTCAGTATAGACAGTAAATAAAAGGCAGTAAATCCACACTTCCCGTTCATTAGCGACGATGCGCACCTGCCATGCCCATTGGTGGTAATTGACAGTTGTTCGCGTTTTGGATTCTACGATTCTAACAAAACTTATTTTATTCTGAGGCATGATTATGCTGATATTGGGTTTGAAGTTTAATAGTTAGGTGTTGACATTTCGTTTCATTATTATACGTTTATGAAAGGAACATTTAATTGAAAAGTCGACAGTTTAATCACTGGCACAGAGATCTTAGCATCAAAAATATAGTTACAAAGACGCCTTATGAGGAAACAGGTGTACTAGTTCACAATTCAATGATTCTTCAGTAATAGGTGAAGGTTACGGTGGCAGAGAGCTGTTGGCACGTGGCATGTCTATTCGTAAGGCTGTGACCTGGAAAATGGTTTGTTTACGCCGCTCGCCGCTAAAGAGGTCAATTTGGTAAACAATTTGAACAACATTAGCCAGCGTTTACATGTGGAAATGGATTTAGTTTTTATTGGCAGAGTTGAATTGTTTTTGAATGCCGTTAGTTTTAAATAACTGGTACTTAGGCACATTTAAATAGAATAATTGTACCTATGTTGAATTTGCGGAACCCTAAGGCGCGTGATATCCCGATATTTATGTCACGCAATATGACTGATCGTAAATCAGTATCGGCAATTTCTTCGATGTAATATTTTAATAACTATAAAAAGCATAATTAGTGACGCGCACCTGATTGGTTACCGGACATTACCGATTGTTTACGGTGCACTACTGAATCGATTGCCCGATTCGATTGTATTATTAATTTTCATAATCGTTGTTCCAATCGATTTGTTTTTTAATTTGCTCGCTACGACAAGTGTGGAAATCGTGAACGAGCGATGTAAATGTGATTGTTTTTTTAATATCTTAATTAGTGTTTCGGGTTAACCGCATTGTTTTGTTATGCACCGTAACATTTATATTGCCGGCTATTTATTTTTAAATAGCCAGAATGGGCTGAATGTTTCAAGTTCCTCAGCTTAATTTAAGAAAAAGTATCTTGCCACAAAATAACGGTCAAATATCGAGACTTTAAAACAAAAACTGTATCTCTTAGCACACGTGTGATTTAGTGGCCGATCGGGAAGACGACGCAAAAAACGATTCCTTAAGAAACAAATATCCGATCAAGTGTCCCAAAGCAATTCTCGGAAGGTCAGGGGCTTTCCAAAAAACTTTTTGTTCACGTTTGCCATAGAAAGTGGCGTTAAATGTCTGCCTGTAAATGATATTTCATTACGCGGCGTCCCGTAATGACATGACGAGTCAAATCGACATAGTAACACGTATTATTCGAACAAAAAGTAGCTCACAAATGGAGTCATTTTGTAACAATTCGGCTCCGTAAAACAGGTAATCTCAACACAAACCGACAATCAAGCAGCGTGTAATTTATTTTACAAATTTATAATACCGCAATTTGTGGGTATTTCGCTCTCTTTTTATATATTTTTTTCAACAATAGGCACAATAGGCGTTGACATGTTGTGGTGATGTGTAATTTGGAAAAATTACGATGTTCTTAGCGCTGCGGCCGCGACGGTGGCGCAGTTGTGCGCACTGCGCCGGTGCACGGCCGGCGGAAGTGACTTTGTAATGCCGCTCGAATTTCACTTTTTAACAACAATGTTATTGAATCGTTATCAGTCAAAGACACTGTTGTACTAATTAAATCGATCCGGTATTTATAGTTGCAATGTTGCGCTGCGCGACCCCGGCCCGGCCCACAGATAACTCCCGATAACACTGTCAGTGTCATGGAACTGACCAGTGCTATTTACGCGCCGCGTGCGGCGTGGCTGTGGCGGTGGCGTGGCGCTGCGTGACGTCACGCCGTCACCCTGCACCGAGAGCCACGGAGCGTAAATTATGAAATCAGAATCGCTCGACATGTAACTGATAGCGTTATAAAAATTATCGTTTGCGATTAGTGGCAGTTGTAAAATGTCACATTTATCATGTGTTTGGACGTGTGTCTCGTATGAAAGCTTATCGTTCGCTTTAATTACTCCAATAAAACGTTTATCGGGCGCGGTGGTGCGGCGGCGGCGGCCGCGGTGGCGGCGGTGGCGGCGGCGGTGGCTCGTGAAATCGCGACTAGAAGCAGATAAAAAACCGCCGAACGTCCCACTCGCGTTTAATGAGCGACGCCCATAATTCATCGCACCACCAAATAAATCATAAACCGTAAAGTGTTTATTTTCAAAGTACTTATAATGTTATAAATTTATTTAAGTGGCATGCGGTCCGATTGTGCGGGCGAATGATTGATATAGTGGCTCTTCGCGGCGAGTGATCGGCTTAGTTGTGATACTGTCACCGCGTGCGTGGCGTGGCGCGGCGCGGCGTGGCGCGGCCGTGGCGTAGTGCTGCGCCACGCTGTCGACACTCGAGTGACCGCTCTACGTTCGAGTGCGTTGACACACGATGAATTAGTTCGCTCTTTTTGTCGTCATTAATCGAGTTCGGCCTCTGTCGATTTTTTTTTCGAATGTTTAAACGGTAACGATGTTTCAATTCCGAGCCGAGGGGCACATGGCGATAGTTATTTTTAGATGCTAAGTCATGTTAGGCGTCCATTGTTGGCAAAAAAAGTAATTGACACTCCCAATTAATAACCAGTGAAACGGCTTCGGCCCTCCAAGATGCCCACACGTACGGAAGACATGTAAACTTGTGCCGTAAAAAGCAACTGCCGACATCTAACTTAATGGCGGTAAAAATTGCGAAGATTTTCATTGAAAGAAATGTTAATTATGTTAAAATAATTAAAACACAATTGCTGGTATTTTAATTGACAATCGTCGAGGGCGTTGTTATGTGGCGGGAATTAAGACTCAGTTTTTTTGCCGGCTCCGCTCGCTACTAATTTGCAATAACAGCGAGTGATCTAGTCAATCGATAAGTTATGAAGTTATGAGTTTTTTGCGCCGCAACGGGCTTCGGTAGTTATTGTAGTATTCATGCTTTGAAATTTCATATCATTGCCCAGTGAATAATCGATATTACATTTAGGCTATCGAATAACTTTGCTTTGTTGTGACAGAAGTGTTAGGAATTCGCAAAACAACCGATCAAGAAGTTTTATTGCGTTTAGCCCTCTACTTGCTATAGTGTATGTTTACAATAACGTTTTTTGTTTCGTCCGTAGCTCTGTTGCTAAACCCGATGCGCTTTTATGGACATTTCCACTTCATAACCATGTTATAAAACAATTCAGATCTCAACGAACTGTATCTACTGGCTAGAAATAAACTATTTTCATCACTTTCAGTTAATCATTACCAAGATATTTCCATTAAGAGCGTATAACTGAATAGCAATGAATCAAAAGTCAGTTAATGCCAGATTAACTCGTGATAAATAACTTTAATATCAACATTATATCCACAGTCGTTGGGCAGTAATTATACTGTGCGAGTAGCGCCGCGAAAAAACATAGTTACGGATGCGCACGCGTCGCACCGCTCCGCACAGATATTATGATCTAGTTCGCAGATTGATATCGCCGCTCATCAGTAATCAGCGTTATTGTTTCTCAGATGAAAGTTGTTTCATACACGGCCATTACACCCGCAGACGCGTTACTGCATGTATTCGCCGCAGTATTAGTGTTGTAAATCATTCCTCCAGAATGGCTACACTCTGCAACCGCTCGTTCCGCGTCGATCTATCAGAATGACACGGCGTATTTGTTTACATCTGTCTGCGTCTCGTTCAACTATAATTGCCAATTGTGTGTGGATTTGGACGCGCAATTTAACCTCTTTGTCGTCGTGATCCAATTCAGAGTTTCGCGCCGAAATAAAATAAATAATGGCGGATCGATCGGTGGCGGGAGCGGTCGGCACTCGGCGTTCGCGCAGCTGCGCCCGCGCGGCTCCGCAGTCGCAGCATTCATTAGCCGGGCGCGCCAGAGTGGAACCGAGATACGATACGTTTTTTGTCTCTCGCTCGCACGCAGCATTTGCATTTTTTTTTGACAACGCATCGGCGATTTCGTTTTATCGTCCCCATCGAGTGGTTTTTGCCGTTTGGAATTCCTTACGCATCTTGTTTCGGGTTCGTTTGTCGATAAAAATTGGTAAGATACTCTCGGTTTCTGTGACGTGGGAAAATGTCTTGCGCGGAGTTATCGCTGTTGTAAGCCGACCGAGCGGCCGCCAATCGCAGATATGCCAAAGGTTGTTTCTGGGAAACGGTGATTTATTAGAAACTCGCACCGAGAGCGGTCATGCGCACAAGTGTTAAAGGATATCACCCATTTAGCACGCATTACTCGCTGAGCAGCGATACATAGTCGCGCAGTATCGACGAGGTCATGTTCTTTAATCACGGAAAGAGACAATTGTTTTGTTACGTGTAGGCTAAATTAGATTGTGTAACGCATCGCGGCGGACGCACACGGCGCAGCTCATTATGAGGATCGATTCTAAATTGGAAATATCGATATCGGCAATAAAGCGATACGTAGAGTCGCCTGCGCAAGGTTACGTCACGCGGAATCCGATTTTCTCTTTTTATTGCGGTGCCATCGTCGTGAAAGTGGTCGTTAATAATAAAAATATTTTTCTTTAAAACCATTATAATAATTATGAATTCAATTGGACGTGTTTTTCACCGCGTTCGTAATCATCGAGGTTAATGAAATCTTGTCATGAGAACTAACGTTTATCAATATAATTGGATTGTTAACTGTCACTGAGCGCAGCGCTGATCGATCGGGTACGTTTCACATCTGTTTGCAGGAAATTGTAATTTATTAAAACGTTATAATTTTCCTCTTCGTAAATAAAGACTGTGTGTTTTTTGCGTCCGACAAAAAGGTACAACACTGCACGATACAGACCACCTAGGTATGTGATAATTTACGACGTACAATACATACTTACCTTTGCCGTAACGTTATGTAAGTGAAAAAGATCGATAATTACATGATCCGTGCTCACGCGCCGTACAATTGTACCCCTCGCGGGGTCACAGACAGATATAAAAGTGTGTTATTAAGAGAATTTGCTCTAACCTTTGGTTAGTGATTGAGGCCCGGTTGCACCATGCGATAGCGTGCGGTACTCAATTAGTGGCTGACACGCGGGCCGGCCGACGCGCGTCCAGTTTTTGTCCGTTTAAAGCGGCATTAATATGCCAATGAACTAAACATTACGCTCTTTCATCACTCACCCGTGACGTCATTGCACCTAGGACAAATATCCATTTGTATCCAACGAAGCCACGCTAAGTAATAAGTCGCCAAGTAATGTATATTATTTTTAGAATGAGTATAACGAACTCCATTCATTGTACTTCACAAAATGTCAAACTGTGTTGCGTGTAAAACACTTTCATGTGGCGTTATTCGTTTAAAAACTCCGTATAAGTATTGTTATTTGGCCGGATATTAGCTATTGAATACATAAACCGCTCGGACAAAGTCATTGCGTTCGACAATTTTTGAAAATGGAAAGCGAAGGGCCGCGTTCGACATTTAAATTCATCCGAGGGTTCGAAATTTGAATACGCCAATGGCATAACGCTCTTTGCTGATTGGTCAAAATGGCCTTGCCCGTATAAAGGGTGATATGATTTCGGCCAGATTGTTTTCTGATTCCTTGCTCTAACGTGTCGCGGGCGGACAATTAGCGCGCCATTTTTGGATGGTTGGCGCGACGAACGACAAAAAGTCGCAGCGGCGAGAAGCACCGGCATCGTGCTTTTTGCCATCGCGGCAGAAAATTTGCGATAAAAATGGACGCCAAATGAGTATTAATTCTCACCGGTTAATAATGACATAAATATACTAGGTGCGCGCTTTGTTGACACAGGGTGTTTGATTTTATTAGTCGCCATAAAAATAAACTTTTAGATTTATTTTCTTTTGCTAATTATTCAATTAAGTGGTAAGATTTATCGCCTATCGTTCGTTGTGAAGTGACACGATAATTTACAAACCATTTTCATAATTTATTTCTTTATTTTTCTGTTCGTCAAGTTACTTCATTACCTTTACTACCTCGTACAAGAATTTTTCAATTTTCCTTATCTAATAAACAAACAAGTCCACTGCATTAAAACATCAATCTGTATAGTTAGCGATGCGCAATTATCCTTGTGGGACGCATTCCATCCAACACGTCTGAGACGCGCCGATTCCACTCCATTCCGATTTTAAAGTTGATGCAGACTTAACGACTAACTCCAATATAGACACTGTCGTTCTTCAAAACAGAGTATAAGAACGGAGCTATGTGGCATACTGTACGTTTTGTATACATTGTAATTTTTTGTTTTGAAATTTGAATTTCGAAGCGTTTTGAGTCGTTAAAAAGTGTATGAAGTATACAGTATGTTACTTTAGACCGTTTTTAATAGCCTACTTTAAACCGATAAGTATGTGTCGTTTGAGATTATAAATGCTTAATTGTTGAAAGTTTCAATTGTTTAATCGCTTATATTTTGAGTATTTATTGTTCCTCTTGTGAAAGTAGAGTGTGTGAAATATCACTTAAGAAGTGAAGTGTAAAAATAAGGAAATGACGAAGTACTAAGGGAGTGCATTAAACGTTAGGCATTTTCTTGTCATACTTAACGCATAATTCGCTTAGAAATAATTAAACGCCATCGGCATTGAACGTATAGACGAAAAAAAAAACGCCGCTTGCTTCTGACAGGCGGGCAAGATCCCTTATGACACGACCAGGTTGCCTTGACCCTTCAATCATCTATATCGTCATAGTTCATTTATAACATCGACGGGTCTAGTACGACTGGTTATACGACCAGTGTATCTTGAGCTATATTTGCGAAGTAAGTGTATATTACCAGGGGTCAATGTTTTAGGGGTGTGCGTAGGGAGGTAGGGGGTCGTGGCGGGGCGAGAGGGGCTCGACCAGTCAGAAGCAGCTGACGTGGATTAGGGTGTTTTTACCTACGGGCCGCTGGGTATATGTTTTTCGTTTTTCGGATACCTAAAGTGTGACGATAATAGAAATTAGTTTTAATGGTTTTAATATTGGAGTTATTTGATATTTTATTTAAA
Source organism: Manduca sexta (assembly GCF_014839805.1). Classification (NCBI taxonomy): domain Eukaryota; kingdom Metazoa; phylum Arthropoda; class Insecta; order Lepidoptera; family Sphingidae; genus Manduca; species Manduca sexta. The sequence goes on from NC_051127.1 coordinate 6,355,157, forward strand.
TAAATGCTTCGATGGTGTTGTTGTATTACGGTATGACTGCAGTGCAGAGGTCTCGGGTTCGATCCCTGGGTCGGGCAGTGATATTGGGATTTTTCCTCTCAGTATTAGTAGTCCATAAATGTTTAATTTATAAATAGTTTGGAGGTTAGATTTTGAGTCATAAGTTCAGTTCAGTGGAAATACTTACATTCTTAAAATGCACGTAAAATCTGATTAGATAGCTTCTCTTTGACTGTAGAGTTCGATTCCTTGGTTGATACAAAAATACAAGATTTTTTTATGAGAATCTTCCCAAAATTAGAATTCGCGCCCAAAAATGTTACTTATAGGAAATTTGCAATAAATTTAAGGCTCAGTTGCGTCTCTGTCTACCCACTAACGCGGACCTTATTCTTAGTTACATCAAGAATAGACATACAGAACATCCACCCTACTTTATTAAAATTAATGTACCCGCAATGATATTTAGAAGTTAGCCCCCACGACTCACGGCGCAGTAATTAACTGACTAATGGTTGGGGTTCGATTCTATATTCCTTTTGAGTTGTAATGGTGTCTCAGTGTCTTTCATAAATATTATTAGGCGAAATGGTACGGAATAAGTTTAAACCCTAAGAAAGGATATGGTTTTTTATTTGTCAAATCAAATTCCACGCTAAAGTAAAGTAGGCAAGGTGCTACAAAAAATCACGCATTCATTGTGAGACAAATTTGGAAATACATACAAATCGTTTGCAATAACAAAAGGGCATTTAATCCCTGCAATGAATCACAATGTTTATTTCAATATTAATCTTTAGAGCAGATGTCATCCCAACATCCCTAAGGATGCGTTGAATTTAAGGTTCAAATTCGATTGTTATAATATTTTTTGTATTGTGCTTTCGTAGTTGGGATTTTAAACGTTTTTAATCTGCTTTTTATGTGTGAAATTGTCTGGTTATCTCAGTTGAAGTTATGTTTCTTTTATATTTTAAATAATGCCTTATAAATAAATCAAATGCATAATAATATACTAAATATTATTTTGTACGTAAAACGAATACTTAAGTAAAACATCACACCTTTATCCCTGAAAGGGTCGACAGAGGTGAAACCCACTTTGCACCATATGTTTCCTCCCATGATGCAATAGGAGCGAACCTTATATAAATTTTACAAAACCAAGAATTGAATCCGCGACCCTTCGTTACAAACCCCGTATTACATTGCATTTTCGATTAATATTTCACAGCAATAATGGGCGATTAAAGAGTAGCAGTTTGCGTGGGTTATAATTTCTCCGTCCCCTGAAAGACCTAAGGTATCTAGAATTGTAATTATTTTAACGTCATAATTACATATGGCATACGGCTTTCGTATAAATTGTGTATGACTAGGTTTTGCCTGCGTTTTTACCCGCGTGAAAAAGATTTTCCGTGAAAAATTTTCCTGGTATTAAAAGCTTATAGTATTCAGGAATAATGTAGCTTCCTATTAGTGAAATAAAATCTAAATTGGTTTAGTATTTTTGGGGATTAGCGAGTTCAAATAAATCTTCAGTATATTTATATGATTTGTCGAATGATTCAGAATTCATTAGTAGTTATAGTAACACTGCTGGCCGTCCTTAGTTAATTAATATAAAAACAGATGTGATAATTTGAACAAGAGTGAAGAAGAAGCATTGGTTACAGTATGATATAAGATGTCTTAAAAAATGATTTGTATATACCATCTGAATCCCCAAGAAACTCGAACAAAATATATTTATAAAACCTTTTTTCAATTATAATCTGTAACATTTATGTATTATTTCTTCAATTCAAAACACCTTTACATTCATCAATTGTAATGTTTTCATGATTATCAATATTACCTTTTTTTTCAATACAAAAATAAATTGCATCTTTTCTGTACCATAATCCCGGAGTGATATTTCCCGATTGGCAACAATTAGTGATCCCGAGGGAGCCGACATCCCGTTATTAGTACCAGATCAATCAAGATCACAACCCTTCGATAGTTGGGGCGAGTCATGGATTTTCTGGATTTGTCTGGGAATGTTGACGCAAAATTGATAAATAAAGAAATAATTTATGTGGCTGTTTTGATAATATCAGCCCTGTATTTTATACTGTCCCACTGCTGGGCACGGGCCTCCTCTACTCTAAAAGGGATCAGGCCTTAGTCCACCACGCTGGCCTATTGCGGACAGACTGGACATATCTTAAGAATTCTCAGGACAAACGGATGAAAATCTTTGTAAGATGCAATTCTTTTTATGTTCAGATCTGAAGTTGAGAACCTTTAGTCGTTAATGGGCTATAACACAAGGATTTTGCTATGATGCACTGGTTAAAAGACGAAAATACTACAAAATGCAACAAACACCATCAACATTAAAATCTATCTATTTACGAATAAAGTTTATTTTACCGTAACCAAGTTTACTCTAACCGAATTTGCCAAAGCAAACAGATCGTCCCCATTGACTTTAAAAATTACATCAACAAGCAGTCACCCGCAGATAAATGCGCCATTACACTTTAATTCCGCCTACTGGGATTTAGGGGGCGAATTAAAAACACCCCTACGTAAGGGATGTATTCATGGCACACCCGTTTATTTCTGTTCAAACACTGTGAATGCGTGTACGCATCTTTATGCCAGCTAAGGTCTGGGAAATAAAGCTTCAATGCTACATATAATATAAATCACAACGTGGAGTGAAATATAAAATTTGTTTTGGATTCTGTGTTAGCAGCAAAATTAAGCATAAATATTCACATGACTTTATCCGAAATTTATAAAAATCCGAACACATACGCCATGTTTGTTTAATGGTTGAAAAATCCTTTTTTCATCTCCCGACCGAAAAAACACATTTTGACTTGTTTATTTTGAAGGCGGGCGTGCGCGAGTGCACTTCAGTTTTACAAACACGTAGCTACGAATGTTTGTTTGTTTATAAGCGTTGCGGTCATGAGAATCGTTTGAGGGTTAATAAACTCGCGCCATTTTGCCTACGTGCGTTCGGTACGTTGTTGCACTGTGTTATGATTAAACCAATGGTATTGTGATTCGAAATTTGAATTTTACTTTTTGTTGATGGCCAGGACTTTTTCTTTTTAATTATATTTTTTTGATTCAGGCAATTTGAATGTAGAGCCAATATGTTGATGTTGCTAAATATTTGTTCGATTTGTTTTTACAGTTCGTAAACACAATAAAAAGACAAATACTGTAACTAGTTTGAGTTTTCCTTGACAAACCTTTTTTGGACGTCGACTAAAATAAAATCTGTTTTAATAAAAGTCACGAGTTAAGATACATTAAACTTACTGCAATTAAGTCCAAATGTCTTTGATAATTATAACAAATTAATCAACCAATATCTACGTCTCTATCAAGCTGGGGTTAGGTCGTTAAAAATAAGCACTAAATTATATGACAACGCAATTTCGACTGTGTCATAATTGGTGTAAAGCTCATTTTTCTATCAGTGGATATCGATTCAGAGCTTAGAAGTGTATCGTTTAGTTCAATTGACATTTTAAACGTCTCATTTATAAAATAGAAAACGGTATTATTAAATTAGTTCTGATAAATATTGTTTATTAGTTAAAAATATGTAAATAATGGTCCTCTCATTTCATATATCACAATCCTAATATTAAATGCGAAAGTATGCGAGGATGGATGTATGTTTGTTCTTCTTTCACGAAAAAACTACTGCACGAATTTGGATGAAACTTTATAGTAATATTGGTTATACATCAGAATAACACATAGGCTACAATTTATAATGATTTTGTGTAATTTAGTCATAATATAACGATACATCAAGCAAGTCGGAAAAAAAATTATATGAGAAAACTCCTTCACGCGTGCAAAGCTGCGAGCAAAAGCTAGTATGAAATAACCAAAATACAACCAAACATTCCTGTACACAAAAACAATAACAAAAGCAAACTAAACGTTAACTAAGATTTACAATAGAAGTTAAACCGAAGGTCCCTGAGTGAGTAATTATGGAGCACCTTTATTGCTCCCTTTAATATCCCTAACCATCCGGTAGTGTTAATGTTCGAAAAACTGACCTCTAAAGTCTCTACGACCCTCAAGGGAGCGGTTGAGATGTTACTGGTCACGTAGAAAACAAAAACAGTGGGGCAGCGTGTGTCGAACTATGGACAAATTGTATTGTGAATTTTGATAATATTTTAATGTCAGTAAATCTAATTACAGCGGCGACAGCCTAGTTGGGTGTGGAACGGACTGCCAAGACGAATGTCCGCAGGTTCAAATCCCAAGGGCACACACCTCTGACTTTTCTAAAATCATGTGTGTACTCTTTGTGAATTTATTGTTCGCTTTAACGGTGAAGGAAAACATCGTGAGGAAACGTGCATATCTGAGAAGTTCTCTATAGGAATTTCGAAGGTGTGTGAAGTCTATTAATCCACACTAGGCTAGCGTGGTGGACTAAGGCCTAATCCCCTCTCAGTAATAGAGGAGGCCCGTGCTCAGCAGTGGGCAAGTATATAATACAGGGCTGATATTATTATTATTATTATTAAATCTAATTATTGGTTAAAATTATTATAATTAATGGCTATTATAACAAATCTGTTTTGTAAAGTAAAATTGATTAAAATAACTTCAAAACGTCACCATTAATGTCAAAAACAAAACAAACATCTCAATCCGAAATATTATAACAAGGCAACTAAAGCTGCCACCACTAATACATATGTTTCGGTCGTAATCTCATGTAATTTAAGAATTAGGATCCAAATCAAAAATTACAGGTTAGTGCGAACTGTCAAAATTGTTCGCCGCCCCGGGACTCCATAAATCAAATAACGGGCCAGTGACAAAACTCACATCGAAAATTACACGTCACAAGTCGTCACACGGCGTCATAAATCAAGTTGGATTCTTTGTGCGATAAAAAAAGAAGCTAAGCAAATACCCCGGCCGGGGCGACTACCTGCACTCGCATCTTTTGAATACTTTTCTTGTATTAAAATAAAAATTTTCGAACGCACGGATTTCTGAACAAAAAATGTATGAAAAACATCTCGTTTGGTGTTTGGTTGCTCTCTACTACCGGTGCAATGTCTACTGCATGTGTAGTACGTGTCAGTACAGACGCGTAGAGCTTATTGGTGAGATACAAAGCCCGCTCCCCGCGCGATAAAAACTAAACGTTACAAACATTTATAAATTCCTGTTAGTTATGAATAATTTTAGATCATTTACATACATTTTATGGACGAAAGAGAAACGCTGCGCAAACAAAAGGCCCGTCCCTCGTCTAACTTCTTTTAATTCCGACATAGAGTCAAACAAAAGTTAAACAACCAAACCTCATTTTATAGACGTTAGTTTATGGCCACAATATTCAGTAGGAGCCATTTTGTTAACAATATTTATGGCATTTTTTTGTTGGTCCCGAGCTGAAATGACTGATATTTGACGTTTACAAGAGTACCATAAAGACATTTGTTCATTACGTCCCTTTACGGCGGGCAGTAAAACGGGCCAAATATATTCGCACGTCGTTGTGGCCCCACCGGTGTTTAGAGCGCCGCCTCCGTTGTAGCCTGCGTGTCCGCTCCCGCTCCCGCTCTGTTCGCGACACGGCGCATGCGCTCGCGCTCGCCTATAAATATAAATTTACCAACGGCACCGGGTCGCATTAATACACTATAATTTGGTGGTTGCAACTACTTCAGTAGCGGCCTAAGAGACTAACTCGAAATTGTACAAAAAAAATGTGGCGCGCGGTCGTGCCGTGGCACAGGTTATTAAATAGGAGGCGACTTAACTAAATTACAAAACTCGACCTCTGAGCATTATAGAATAATTTACCATTAGCGTGGCGCGGGCGCGGCGCGCGATTCTGGCACGTGACGCGAGCGTGACAAGCGTCAAAATGGCTCGCAACACTTGATTTATTAAAACTCCGGCTGAGATCGATCGGCCGGCATCTTAGGTAGCCGATGTTGCTTTATTTTATCTTATAAATAGATTTTTTATTACAAATTACAGGGTACCACGTTTGGTAGCGATTTTGATGCGGTGGATGCGCGGCCGCTTACGGTAATAACCGCCCCATAAACTGTCAAATTATTGTGCACTTTAATTTGTGGCAAGCAGGGTGCAATGTCGTCCGGTGTCGCAGTGGACGGATTTAATGAAAAGTTCCGTGGTTTTTGGCCGGCGCAGGTAGCGGCTATCGGCGCACAATCGGCGCGCACTGCGCTATCGCACACCGGGCTCCGGCAGGCCACAGCTGGACAAAAAATAATAATTCATTAATAGTTATTGTGCGACGTAGTTTGCGACGCATCCCAAAATGTACAAAGGGCTTACACGACGCCATTTATTCAATTACACAAACAATACGCAGTTGGGACTGTAAGTGCACAAAGCGAGGCAGGTACGCGCTGAATAGGGTGACGATTGTCCCGCACATTTGGGCCGAGTCAAAAGTTACTGCACGCACTGTTTACTTCTAAAGCACCAATGGGTTCGCATTGTTGCGTTTTTTGTTTCGCATTGTCTGTGAAGATGTTCTGAAGGATGCAGAATCTTGTTTAATCACGCGGCAACGATCCGCAATCATAAAGGATAACAAACAGCTCATAAATATATTTAATTTATTGTTGCAGGGAATTTGTCTGACACGGCATGTGTACGTCACATGAATTCATAACCATAAAAATATAAAGGATCTAAATAACCTAATTACCAGCTCACTAATAAACTCGTGTGCCTTTGATAGTAACATTGTGATAGTGTTATATATTATTAGTGTTATGTTGAAGGAAAAAACATCAGATAAACAAAGACAAAAGTTTTACTACGTTTATACTGCCTTTATTTCGTCTCTAGCAAAGATTAAAATGCCAACATAATATTTAAAATTCTCGTTAAATGCGTTTATATAAAAAATCTTCAAATAAAGTCGCTTCTGTCCTCAAGCTTACATTCTTTCTCTATAACCCACAATATTCCGTCCAGGTCCGTACCACCTAGTGCGTTTAAACTAAAAAGGCTAACAGACCTCATGCTGGGTCAAATAGAGGGCTCGATATTTTCAAAATGAGCAACTATTTTGCGCTTAACTCTATGCGCCCAGTAACTTTTATTAGCGGGAACGCTGTGTTCACGGGATCATCATGGTAGCACCACTGGCCTCAAAAAGATTCATACCATCAAATTTGCAATATATCGTTGCAAATCGGAACAAAATCTTGTATAGGTATCTATAAATATAATAAATTATGTTGAAATTAAACTATTTTTCGGATTATATTGCGGTTATCAAAATGTTGTATAATTATGTAGGTAGATATTGTTACTGAGTTTTCGGACAACAGGCTGCAGGTCAAAACTTCGAGAGAAAATTATAATACAAGAACCGCAATAAAATAAAAAATAGTTCTTCAATGTAAACATAAGAATCTTAATAATTTTGACGTTGTATACGAATAATTTCTCAACAGTTTGTCATAAAAACGAAGGCTGATTTACTATTAGTATAAAGAGGTCTGTTACGCTTTTAACAATCCTAATACGTCATGGGGAGGCCATAAACTCGCGGGCCGTGGTTTATGGCCGTGGACCTTAGAGTTCAACGACACTAAGGAATTGTCAAAATTGTTTATTCAAGGAAGTTCTTGAATAACTTGGGTTGAATAAAACAGTTGGAATACGTATGCCTTGTTGTACTGTTATATAGCTTGACCAGGAAAATAAAGAACCTGCTTTAGGGACGCCACTTTTCATGTTCCGTTTTAAGTTACGAGAACATGTCGAGGTTTTTTATTTTCCAGGTCAAGCTACAAGCATCACGTTTACATTTGCAAGCTATGTTAATTTATGTGTTTGTATAGCCGTGAAAAAGCCACTCAGGGTCTTAAATACAATATAATAAGCACCTAAAATTACTGAATTCAATCCACCCTAAAAAGGACATAAAAGAACGTCCAAAATGCCGCCATTGGCCCGATCTTGAGGTCCAACAATTACATACGACGCTCCCTCCCCCGGGCGAGGAAGTGGCTCATTTAGTGGCCCACCGACCCGTGAACCCCCCCCACTTGGACCAAATTAAATGCTAATAAGATTCGCTCTGAACAGTTTATTGGGAGATAATCGTTTTAGGTTTTGGATGCGAGGTCTTTGGATTGATGGTTTCTCATTTGGTCATTATGGTTTAGAGGTATAGCATACAGACATATGGTTGTTAGCAACGAAGTGAAAGCACAAGTTTTAAGAAGATACCAAAATGTAGAAGGATTACGTATGTAACAAAGAAACTAGGTCTTTCATATGTGAGACCGCTTGGATACTACCGCATTGTCTATTTCTACCACCAAGCAGCAGTGTGTAGTCACTGTTCTGGTTTGAAGGGCATTGTAGCCAGTGTAACTACTGGACATAAGACTTAACACATCATGTCTCAGCATGGCGAGCGCAGAAATACCAAACAATACTTTGTAATTCAAGGTGTTGGTGTTTCTACTGTTTATGGGCGTATCGCTTACCATCAGGCGAAAGGCAAGCTCGTCTCGTCATTCAAAGAAAAAAAATCATCGCTCTTCTATAAAAAATTCAGCATTGTATTAACCCATTAGATACTTACCGACAGATGGCAGTGGGCAGCAATTTGTAGCCCACAGTGGTCATTACCTCGTGGGCGGTGGGACCGCTGTTGGTGTCATGGACTCCGGTTGTATACAAACTTTTAACGTGGCACCATTTGGATTGGACCAGATCGGTCTAATGATTGTATATTAATATTATAAAGCTGAAGAGATTCTTTGTTTGGTTATTTGAATGCGCTAGCCTTCAAAAATGCACTAATTGGAAGTTACATTTCTCCTTCGTGCTACAGGCTTTTTATTCTAGAAAAACTTTTTCGCGTGGGCAGAGCTACAGAAAAACCTAGTAAGAAGTAAATACTGCTCCACTTGAGTGATTTCAAATCCTTAATGCTTAGTTAATTGGCTAAAATGACCTTTAATCTGGAAATCTTGACCAAAATAGATGAAACTGTAGTCTTAACTAAATCTCAAAGAGAAACAGAACGAAAAGAATAATCAAGATCAGGCCGACGTATCCTCTCTAATTCTTAAAAATACCTGTCTTTAAACAATATCTTGGTATATGTGTGATGCAAAATTTCATCAAAATCACTCCCAAACAAACAAATCAGCGAATTCTCACAACATATACAAACGACAAAAACTTTTGCAAATGAAATTCATTTTATTAAATGATTATTATCTTTCTTATACAGTAGTTTCAATTACTAAAGTAGACGTTAAAATCACAGTTAATCCACAAAGTTTTAACTGACTCATTCGTACTAAATAGTTAAAAAAACCTTAAAAATTTAACTGTATTTTGTATAGCTTCTGCCTGTGGTTTCGTTTGCGAAGTTTGAAGATTTTTTTTGGAATCCTTCTATGTCGTTTTCTTCATGACTGAAGATCATGCCGACTTTGATAGGTCTTGTTGGTGGCGCTGGCGTGCTGCTTCCACTCTACACTGTCTTGTGTAGTTTGAATATGTCAATGTTATTTTTAGAATGATTTGAGGATATTTACTACAGCAATACCATTCAAAACTTTTAATAAGTATGTAATGGTACTACATTATTGGAATATTAGATTGAAAGACCTTTGCCCAGTTATTGCCGACAAAATTCTTTAACTGAGTACAATAGTAAATGTTATTCCAAATAGAGGTTGCTTTATTTTTAAATACAGTATAGATTATTTAGTAGTATTATTATGTGAAATCAAAAGTATCAAGTAATTTATACAATATTTTAATTTATTAGAATCAAAAATTATAAGCGATTTTTTTTCTAGGCTGTTAAAATCTAACAATGAACATACATACAGACTTAACAATCCACACGCATACAGTAATAAAATTAAGGAAATCATAGATTTTTTTGTTTTTTTTTTTTTTTTTTTGTATCTCGCGTGTGGTTTGGACCCGCTAATTGTTCATTCGAAGCAAATTGTAAATTTATGTACATCGTCGCAATACGTGGCTTGTAAATAATTGTAACGCATATACGTGTGGTAAAGGCACGTTCACAATGAAATATAAAAATACCATAGCTTTAGCACGATTTTTGTAAAATCAAAAAGCTATAAGGCAAGCCGGCGTAACTGCAACCGATAAAATTGTCTATGTTTAGTTGTTAAACCATCCAACACCTTGAATTACAACGTATTATTCGGTATTCCACTGCGCTCGCCATCCTAAGACATGAAACGTTAAGTCTCATTATGTTCAGTAGTTACTGGCGACAATGTCCTTCAAACCGGAACACAACAATTACTACACACTGCTGCTTGGCGGCAGAAATAGACATTGCGGTGGTACCTACCTAGAGACCTACCAGCAATTAATTCACCATAAATCCTAATGTCAATTTTTATTGTAAAAAATTAAGCGATGATTGTGAACACGCCTTTAGAATAATTCTATGCTTATTGCAATTGTCTAACATAGCAATAAAGAATGGGAACGCATACGGAATCTTAGATTCGGCGATGTGGGGGGGGCTTTCGGTATTGTCCATTGTTTTGAGAGGGGTGACGGACAACACGATTTATGTTTAGCATTGACGAATACTTAGTTTTAAATATATAGTGATTATTATTGTGACAAATTTTTGAGGTTTATAATTAACTTTAGTTTTAGGTTATAGATCACGCATTAGGTTAATGTAGCGTTTTATTTTAAAAGATATTGCCTAAAAAAAATTTGGGTAGTAAAATATTTTTATATACTCACGCCTTTTATCCGCAAACGGGTAGGCACAAGCGAAACTGGTCCACTATCGCCATATCGGGCACAATTTCCAGACTCCGGGCTGATACAGTGTAAAAAAAACCGATATCACTGCCCGACCCGGGAATCGAACCCGACACCTCAGCACTGCACTCGCAAAACTACAACCACGCCACCGAAGCAATCACAAAATTTTAACATCAATTTAAACAAGGAAAGTTCATTGACAAAATAACACATGTAGAAATATAAAATATAACAAACAACAATTACTCAGTAAGTTCTCACTCGTTAAAAATAATATATTCTAATAGTAATGTTACAAGTGCGTAACAAAAACACCAAAATATTCACGTGTTACATATAATTACAACTTACCCATTACGATTAACAAGTTATTTTCGCTCGAGTGCCGGCCCTGAGTACAGCTCTGGAGTTGCGTGGGGGGTCATTTTAACAGAATGCTAAAATAAATAGAACTCGTAATTAAATTGGTTATGATTTTTTAAACGATAATGTTCTAAATTTAAATTAGGAACTGGTTGTTTTTTTAATGTAAATTAGAATATTTCTTTTCATCAATAAAACGGTTCATATTTTATTCTACCGTTGTATTACAATAACAAAGACATACATAAAAGATTTTTTATTATTTTTTAATTAAGTCACACCTCTCTCTACATATCCTGAAACTTGTATTTCACCTTCAAGTTTAATGTGCAAAGTAACTAATTTGATCAAAGGAGGGGGTCAAGTCCCCTTCTTCACTGCCCAAGTCCAGCAGCTCGGTTTCACGTAAGAAAAAACATAATCTGAGTCGGAGCTTGTAGGCGATAGTATCGCGTTTCCGGACCGAGCGGGTCGGCTGCTCGAAAAAACGTGTTACTCGCGAGCGTTGACCACGGCGCATGCGATATACAGCCTATACCCATATTTTTTTAATTATCTATTTTCTAGAAATGAGTTTAGAAAAGGTTTTAGTGTTTACTGGACTTCCAATGGAAGTCGAATGCATCTGCTTAATTTTTTATAACATAAATGTGTTTAAAGGTTGTAAGAATGGGGTGATAAGTAAAGAATTCACTTAATTTGTTCTAAAAATACTTTAACGAGTAAAACTCTCCATTGAGATGGGTATCTCGGGAATTTATTAATGATCATAGCCGGAGTGATGGTGAGTCGGTTCTACACTCATAGTCTATGGTGCGTATGCGCGCACGCAGCCAGCCGAGCGAGCATTTTATTAGCCGAGTACAAGCATTACACCGCGTCTGCGCCCGCCGTTAATCTGCTGTGTAGTATGTTAGAACAGTAATGGAAATATTTATTTATCACCGATGTTTTTGTTCACAGATACGTCAAGAAAAACCATATTACATAGCGGACCCCGAGGTCGACTCATTAGTAAGTACCTCCACGACACCACACCACACGCCACGCCATCCCCGCAAGATAAATAAAACACGGCCATAGTTTTAATACGCCGTAAAATAGTAACATTTTATAGTTCATGCCACGACCGAATAATTTACGATTTGATTAGCTAAAGAGCTGTCTAAAATTAAACTCAGGTAAACGGGGAATGTTTCTCGGAACGAACAAACTGGGAAATAACATTTTTAAAAAGAGAACACAAAAAATAAATATTATATTGTCACTCATAAAAAGGTGAATCGCACAGTGCGCCTCCCGCGGCTAGCCGGGACAAAAAGCGAAATAATAAAAACAAGATGGCGGCCACCCACCGGCCGCGGTTCGACACGGGTACTTAACCGATTTTTAACAAATAAAATCTAAGGCATTACAAATCGCGGGGGACGCGCGGGGGCGGTCGCCGGACGCAGTTCTAGAGTTGTTAGTTGAATTTATTATGCCAAGCTCTGTCACGCACGTAATCGAGAAGCTTTGTTTGCACTCAAGCCTTGCGAGCTCGCCGGGCAGAGCCTGTAACACACACTAGTGTAGCATTCGGTAGCGCTGCATCTCGCCTCTACCTGCGGGCACAGATAAGTCATTCAGCTCTGAGGGAGATAAGCAGACCAAACATGGTTACATCCGGGCTCAAAACAAACTTGATCTCGAAAAATTTGGGCAAATGCGCCCTGTTTTTGTATGAGTGACATGTGTTGCCTCTGTGGACGCACATGTTTTAAGCCTAATTGTCTCTGGTTACCATAGAGCAGAATTTAGAATGCTCTTCTTAAATATCAATAACAAAACTATAAACTATTTAAATGAATGCTTATAAAAACACTCAAAAGAACATAATTCAAAGAACCTTTTTACGATTGTTTTTAAAAAAGCGCATTCGAAATACAAAAAATATATTTTTTAATTGCTTTCTATCTTTTGTGGCAGCTACACCCCGTGCGCTGCGTCAATACCGCATTGACTTTACAAACCTCATTACCTCGCGTGGCAATTGAAGTTCGCATCGACGGCCCACTTTGGCCCAATTCTTAATTACTCATTCAGCCACATGTTCCACCGCACTCCTCGCCCTGGGGCCGTTGTTTTATGCACGCATCTGACGTCCGATCAGTGTTCCCGCTCGTTATTTACACATAGTTATTGTATCTCACAATAGTATTGAGCGGAGGTGCATTATTGTCCAACAAGGTCCCGAAGATAAAGGCTGGGCCGCTTGCAATGTGTCGGAGTACTGACGTCACTCGCCACAGCTTTAAGTGGCCGTTGGGTTTAATTCAACAGCTTTTGTGGCCGCGACTGTTTGCCTCGAGTGTTCATTACAATTATGTTAAATACATCGGGATTGTTAACTTATCTTAATGTGCCGAGTTGAGTTCGTTGAGTTGTTTTGCGGATATTGTGAATGCAAATGTATGAGTTAAATGGGTTTCGACGGCTTCGGAATGTCATTTAGCTTTTTCAAATAAAGAAATAGAGCGTTCCAAGTTTAAATTATTGAATTTTAAGGAATGTTCCAAATGTGAATTATGAAATTTTAAACGTCGAGCATTAACGAGACTGGTTGTAAAGAATTCATGAAAATTCAAAATTCCGTATTCCATTTTCAAATCCAAACATGACGCCAACGGTTTTTGTTTGAGCGTAGTGCTGTGGGCGTTTGGTAAACAGTCGATAGTTTTTTAAACCAACACGGTTTTATTGGTCCGTCTGTGGGGACAGCCGATTGGTCACGGGTTACCGAGTATGTTTGCTCACATCACATCTGTGTTTGGTCTGTCACAGTCTTTTGAAGGTTTAAGCTTCCTCAAACAGCGCCAAGTGTTGTCAACAAACATGTGTTTTACAAGTCATTAATACGTACTTTTGTCCAGTGTTAAATCGAAGGTCGCAGAAGAATGTCAGAATCACAACACGTTTGATTTATAATTCTTTTGTTCGAAAAACATTTTTCTTATGAGACAATAAAATAATAAATAATATTTCTCAAGAGATCTATGAAGTCATTATATTTGCTGTCGTTATTGATGGTTTCTGTAGCCTTGGTGCAGGCGGGGCGCGGGGCGGTGCGAGGGAGTAAGGGAGGGAACGGAGAGGGTTACTGTATATTTCACATTGTCATCTCTTAACTGCTTCGCGACAATGGATTCCCCGGCGCAGTGGAATAAATCTCGCCTCGATTCTTCGATACAAGTTTCTATTGTTATTTCCTTAATCTGTAATAACCTCAGTAAATGTGCTTTAAATTGCTTTCACTATCTTAGTAACACCAGTGAGTGGTTCCTAGGTTTGAATTCCAGGATCAATGGTTGTTAGCTTCAATGCTGCGTCTCTTACATTATCAATTCATTATTACGATCAATGAAAACACGTTAAAAGACGTTAAATGCAAACCCAAAACACGGATGAAGCCCCAAGATTACAGGAGCCTCGGGGCCTTAACAAACAGTGGCAGAGTGGCGCAGGACAAACAGTGTTATCTGCACTGAGTACACAGAGGGCGATACTCCAGAGGAGTTTGTAAAGCTATGTTGGGTGTATTGTTCTTTTTGGGTGTAGGAAATAGGAACTAGAGGGGTGCTTTTTGGTTAATTTAGGGGTAACTAGTATGTTCTAGAAAAGATTGGTTGAGTTGGGACACGTCTTTGCATGACTTTCTGATGTATTACTGGTTAGATTGTAGTCCAAGATCCTCTTTGGTCAAAATCAAATTACACAATATTATTTAGTTATAAATAGATTACTTACAATTTTGAAAATTTACAAAGAAATCCATTTAATAACAAAATTAAACACATTTTCAATACGGGTGTAAAAACTAAACGCGATATCAATTGGAATTCCAATCCGAGCGGTGACAATGTTGCGCCCGCACCATATTGGGACTAAATATGGAATCATAAATGGATATAAAACAGATGAATTCTAATTGTTAGCTGTACTATAAACTCGGTGACAATGCGCATTCATTCGCCATTTAAGGGAAAAAGTGCAGAACAAATTCATTTTAATATGTGATTTAATGAAAATTATGGAATATG
The DNA here is from genome assembly GCF_014839805.1 of Manduca sexta. Taxonomy (NCBI): domain Eukaryota; kingdom Metazoa; phylum Arthropoda; class Insecta; order Lepidoptera; family Sphingidae; genus Manduca; species Manduca sexta. Next base: position 6,370,438 of record NC_051127.1, read on the forward strand.
TTAGTGTTACGATTGATTTTATAATGACTACGTTTTTTTGTATTAAAAGAATCATTTTAGTTTCAGAAGTAAATTTAAAAATGTGCCATCAAACTCCAGAATCTTACAATTAAGTATTTACGATTCTTCTTGTATTATGGGCGATATAAGTGCAGATTGTTCTGCCTTTAGGAGACTTTATAGCCGTTAGTATTTGCTATACTTTATTGACCTATATACCTATAGGTACATTGAAAATACACAAACATTTTCCCAGTATTTTGAGACCTAGAGCTACACTCAAAACTTGGATCCACAAAAAATTTACCAGCGTTTCCAGACCTATACCTCATTAATAGCTATGTCTTATAACAAATGATCCATCAAATGTCACTCAAACTTATCTATTATGACATTAAGTCAATAAGGGACCGTAAGCAGCGCACGGATCGGAGTGAAAGTGGGAATTCTAATTCACACGCTTCCGTCGCGGACGGGAAATGACCACAATAAAACTTTATAATTGTTATTTCATTAACATTGAACCAAATAACTGGTCAATTTGAAAACCTGTGACGCAGTTTTACCGTTAAGCTTTGCATATAATCAGTTTCGAATTTGAAGTTTGAAGACACTAAATAACACCAAGTCATATTTAATAGCAATGTAAAAAATATTTACTTTATTGTTGTAATTAATATCAAGATGTAAAGTCAAAAAACAGTTTGAAGTATTTACACGAGCACAAAGGAAACGTATAAATCTTGAACAAACAGTAATTTCCTATGTCCACCGCGGCCAATTTAAATTCAACACTTGCACGTCATCAATCAAAGGCAAAATAAGAGTCGAATGTTAGAAATTCACTGTGCGTCTTACAACGGCAATCAGAAACAAATCAAGCCGCTATTAAAACAACATTAACAGAACTTTTTGATATCGATTTGAAAAAATAACGATTAGAATTTCAAACAATGGCGTCGATAGCGTCTTACCGCGCTTCGCGGGTACTCGGACTTATTGAGTTCCCGTATCATTATCACCGAAAACAGAATAAGATGTATTAAGTGTTGCAATTCGTACTTGCACTTGCGGGGATGGCTGAAAACAAACGCAAAAACACGCTTTATTTACAACCTGCCGTATCAAACCATCTGTGAAGTATGCGTAACTCCGCTGAATAGCGACACGATACATTGTATGCACAAAAAAACGCTATCGATAATCGATACGTCGATAGTGAACACATCACTCCGCTCAGCAGGGACCCGATGTACTTTGTCCAGCCCATTGTTGCTCAGTTGGCTTTGTCAGATCGGGTCCGGCAAGGCGGTGTGCGCCCGCCGTTATGATACAGTGTGTATCGCCACTAAACCGAACCCTTCCTTTACAGATGGTGCAAGCGATACAAGTACTACGGTTTCACCTATTAGAATTAGAAAAAGTAAGTATAATCAGATTTTACAACGTACACAAATGGAATACATTTGGATTCGAAATTCGAACCGGTTTGAAATAACACCTTTCGATTATCGCACGGCAACGATTCTGTATCGAGATATGGTATCGATCGCCGGCGGACAGCGGGCAGCGGCCAGCAGTGCTAGCATTATGGCACGGTTTAAAATTCGAACGCGGCGAAGTATTCGGGCGGAGTGGCGAGCGGCGGCGGCGGCGGCCGGTGCATCAGGTGTCGCGCGGTGAATGGGCGACGCGCTCGCGTTCCGAATGTTGTTTGTTTTGTCCCTTATCTCCCATTTCGGCGTGTTCCGTTGCGCGACCGGTTCGGTTTCTTGCGTGTGTCGCGTCGCCAATTCGCGCCATCACACTCCGCCGGACCGTCTGAACTGTAACGGTAACGCGGTGGGACGCGAGCTTTTTGCTATTCGCAATCAGATCGGACAATTTGCGCTCGACGGCATTAATTAGGGGCATAAAATTCAAATCTCCGTAAGTTTTTACAGCGCCGAGCGGTGTCGCCGGGCCGGGAATTAATTTAACTTGTCAATATTATGGTCACGTTTCAACGGAACTAGTTTGACTAACGTCTATATCAAGACGAATGATCTCGAGAAACGAGATACCTCATCCACCGGTCGCTGCCACATCGGATTCCATAAAATATCCGGCGCCGCATTCGACCAGAGCTCGTATTAGAAACCGGTAAATTTGGTAACGAGAAAAAAAAGTGTACGCAGCAATACGGCGAGCTGTAACGAGATAACCTGTAATGCGATACCGCTGTACGAATGCTGGCCAGAGGGCGAGATAAAGCCCATTTAAAAAATAAAAAGTTATGCCGGATTCGAAATTCAAAATATCGGCCCGAGGGCCACGACTACGCCCGACGTTGCGCTGCGCCAACCAAATCGCTCAATTTGATGATTCGAATTATGAAAAGGAATTTAAATTTGGAACAGCCTTTGCTGGAATGTTGGTGTTCCGTACTCAAAAAAGTTAGTGTAATGGAGGGATTATATTGTTATACGGTTCTTGTGAGCGCATACCTGTGTCTCTGTACCATCAAAACAATTTTTTGTTTCGTGCTCATATCCTATACGTCAGTTTCTATCTCGTCTACGGTTTTTGTCGAATAAAAGTAAAGAAAAAAGATGCCGTTAGATCAATCCATTTCCGCTTCACTACACACCGTTCACAGGTGATGTTTTTTTTCTCTTCTGCGCTTTTATAATAATTAAAAATAAAAAAAAAACCTCCCGGCCCAACTCGCGCTTACAATGAGATCTCGTTAAGTGCACAGCTTTTTACTCTCTTTTTGCTATAATTACCGTGTTTTTGTAAAAAATATATTTTATGAAAAAAAGTTTCTGGGCCGCTCTTTTTGAAAGTTTTTTGTAATGTATTTAGTCCATAGCCAGTAATGAAATGTAATGACATCGATAGACAAAAACTCGCTTTAAATTCTCGCTCACGAGCGCTTTAACGAACTCCCAGAAATTTATTTTCACATTATAAATATCCAATAACGTTTTTGATTTATGCCTTTAATATTTTAAATATGGCCGTCGGCGGTCACATCGCCTCCATAACGCGAGTCCTTTTCGGTCGCTCGATCGGCCCTGTGATTGGACGTCACCGAGAGCTTTTTTATTTAGTCCACCGAGTGATTGTTCCCTAATTACGCTATGTTCGAATTCCGTAGGTAATACTCGCTCGCGTTACACCCGCTGTTCCATTTTCAAATTTAAATTTCGAATTTTGTTTATGGCCAGTGTGATTCCATTTTTGAATGTATCGAGCGACGGCTTTTGTTTAGATATAATCTATTTGTATACGGTTAGAGGAAAATATCGAGAGACGGATTTATTATCGGCCGTAATAGAACGACGTTTTTTATTCAAAATGGAATATGACGTATTTTAACCCCTAATTTTAGTGTTTGTAACAATCTGATTGATAGTAATTAGGTGATTGTTTATTATCGTGTTGATTCCTTCAGTTGTTATTTTAACAGATTTGTAAATACGTAAATAAGTTAATGTACACAGCTATCGGAATTAACAAGCAATACATCTCGCGGAGATCATGCGGGTTGGGATTGTAAACGGCGCGAAACGAATCGCAGGCTAAAACAATTTCATTAAAGAGCAGATCGGTTATTAAAAAGTAACAAAACATCGAAAGCAGTGTTCGTTTGTGTATATTTTTTTCTCTCGTTTTCATATTTTGTTGGGAACTCGTAAACGTTATCTGTAACAACGTGGCTAAGTGATTTACGATGCAGGTCAGATTTGTTGGTTTACGGGCCGAGGTTCGAACCCGGGACCCCGCGTTTATGACGCCTCGACCGCCCGGTTTTATAACTTTTATACAACACACGCTCACTAATTCCGTAACCGAATTACTATATTGCGTTACGCCATTTGTTTTCTTTCATTTTGTACACCGTTTGTAATATAAAGTTAACACTTTTAATTATAGTTGTTTGTTTATATGGGGCCACTTCTTGTACTAAAGGATTACACAATAAAATTCTAGATTTTAATAAACTAAGAATAATGAAATTGAGCTAGAATGAAGACTATCGGAGCGCGCGGTGCGAAGTGGATGGAAGCAATCGAGATCTCATTTGAATGTGGGATGGCCGACCGGTTGATTTTTTATTTAAATGAAAATAAAATAAGAGAAAAAAACAAAGAATCCGGCCAGGCCGGCGCGCGGCCGGCGCGGGCGGGTGTCTGCTCGCTTCAGGTGATCCTATTGACATCTTCAATGCCTCTTGTTAGAACTATACTCTGAGTTAATATACCAATATCTTACATAGAATACATATTAAATAGGCAATTAAAAATAATTCCCATACAATAAATAACGAAACACATAATTCTAATCCAGAACCCGTGTTACCCAACACAACGCCGCTGAACTCTATTCCTTATCTAAACACGGCACAATAAATAGAAAATAAATAAGATTGGTAAACAGGCCATTTTGATCTACAATCTAAGGCGCCGCTGTCAAACTGTAAGAGATTAAATGAAAAACTGGGCGACACAGCGCGTCACACCCACATGTCGCATTAGGCTGAAGGAAGTGAAGTATTACGTGAAAAAACCCTTTTAGCCGCGTACCGACCGTGGCACAGATTGCGAGCGATCTTATCCAGCCCACACTGCTGGCAACACTCGCGCTGCCGCTGACGAAACTCAATAAACATTTAAAACGGTTTACAGCGACATACCACCGTAATAGCGATTGGAAAACAAAAACAGAATATATCTTCATGTTATTTATCTCAACGAGCGGACAGAGGTGAATTTTGATTATGATTATCTCGAATGGTATCGTTTACTTATGATACTAAGTGATATAGCATTTGATGGGAACGTTATGAATATGCATTACGCACGGGATCTGAATATGTTTTTGTACGACTAAGAAAAAAAAAAAACAAATAATAGGAATTCGATATTCAAAAAGTATCTAATTAAAAAAAGGATCGCTCGAAAACGTTACTCATGTTCGAAATTCAAAAGAACTCGAATAGCGAACGTCCATACGTCAACGGGCGACCATTATATCACATTTCATTCCAAATTTAAAAACTCGCCCGTCGTGAAACACACCATATCTCAATCCGTGAGTCGTTCCATTCCAAATTTAAATTTCTGGAAAGAGTTTGATGTTCGAAACGATAATCGGGCCGCAGCCGTCCCGGAATGCCGTAATATCTCATTAAAGGAATCACCCGACACTAAATAAAGTCGTATCAAAGTACGTCCCTCGCGCGACTATAACTCTTTGGAGAGAGAGCGGATGGCTTATGTTGTCGCGGGCCGGCTCAACGCATCCTCAGATCCGAGCGGCGGATCCAAATCTGAATCGTTGTCAAAGCCGGCCCAACTAAAATCGAAAATAGTACGCGCGACGCGAACGAAATGCGGGATTATTTCGAATACTGTTTACTTTGTCATCCGTGAGGTTGTAAAAGCGCTCTCAATCAAGATTTTGACATTGACAGTGCTCGTCGAGCGCGATTGTAAAGCGGTGGCGTTTATCCGTTCTAGTGTCAATAAAATTCACGCAGTCGTAAATATGAATTTCAACGGGCTAGGTTGTAAAATTCAAATTATGATAAACAAATTCGTGTGGAGCACGCGTGCGCTCTGCGTCCGCGCCGTGTGCCATCGTATACTGCCCGACCACTACGATGTTTGTAAAAACCTGTCGATTAGGAAATTACAGTGTCCTGATGAGATAATTAGCTGTCAACGGTTGGTGGCGCTGTTTCCGCTTCCGTCGCCGCGTTCTATTTTCAAATCCGCCAAGACGATAGGAGCTGGCGCGTTCCTTTTTCGAATTTCTCTCTGGTTGTTTTTTGTTGGCGCACAGAGGCGCGGGGGCAGGCGGCGCGTCCACCTGCCCGCGTTTTATTACATTTCACCGTGTAAACGCTATCTTAAAAATTTCGTTAGTGTTTTTATTGCCTTATGTTAATTTCTAAGCTAATTATGCCTATGAAAATTTATAAGGCCCACGCACAAAATTAATACCCGCCCGCTGGGGGTCGAATTTTATCGGATGCTAAGGTGCGGGGGAAAAAATGGGTTTGTGCCGTTTTTACGATGCGTTCTGTTAGTGTTTTGTTATTTTTTTAACATTTTAAAGTGTGTAAAAGTCGCGACAGTTGGCTCGCGACGCGCGTCCAAATGTATTCCCTTTGTTTTCTATTGTTTAACGTTTGTGAGTTTGTTTTTTGTTGCGCTTTTGTATGGTGATATTAGTTTAAAGGTCGCACGAGTTTGTCCTAGCTTTTGGACAGTTACAACAAAGATCCATGTTGTGGTGGAACGGTTCAAATGCGGTTTGCTACCGACAGAAATTACTCAAACAACTTGTTGCGCTTTTAAACATATATCAATGCTGATGGCGATCCCAATTGCCCAGTTAACAATCACCAGCAGATGGTAACATGATCCGTTTGTGCGCCAGGTGCACGAGCTGTGCGACAACTTCTGCCACCGCTACATCAGCTGCCTGAAGGGCAAGATGCCGATCGATCTGGTGATCGACGAGCGGGAGTCCGCGCGGCCGCCCGACGCCAACGGCGAGCCCCGCTCCGCGCCCGACAGCAGCCACGACGGCGCCTCCACGCCCGACGTTGTGAGTACCCCCTACACCAAATCCCATCTCATTCAGAGGCGTGATCCCCAGCTTGCACCCAACTCGACCACGAGCTATCTCGTGCACCCCTGCTCTTAGTTTGGCCATTGCAAAAACGAAGTATGAAAAGGGGGTGCTCGCATTTTAATTAATAAATTCCCGCCTCCCGCCCGCTTTTTATACCGCACTCCGTGTTACGCCTGACTTTGACCGATACCTAACCTAAAGAGTCATAACTTGTGTAATGCCATCTTGTAAAATTTCCAAAATAAGGTCAAAATCACGCGTATTGTTGTGTGTAGTAACGGAGTGCGGTCCGCCGCCGGCCCTCCGAGAGGTTCGCTATGAACCTTCAGGAAAGGTCGCTAGGTTAAGTTCCTTTAGAACAAATCTTCGTTTTTGCAATTGGCCAACCTCTTAACACTGTACGATTCGAATTGAATTTAAATAGAGAATTCCAAATTAATTTTTTAAACGATAACGTTAACCGTTACAGTGAAGGGGTGTCTATGGGTGCGAATATAAATATAATTTAAAAAAAGAAATATGAATTCTTTTTTGAAAGTTGCACGTCGCATGGTTGCGATCGAGCGGACATGAACTGAACGTTCGTGTTTCTTTTGCACCGAAATTTATGTATACGATTGAAAAAAAACCCTGCGTATAACGTCGTTTGTTATGTGTATACTGGAGTGGACGCGACCCCTCAGTCGCATGACACCGAGAGCGGTGTCGGGGAGCTAGCCACAGGCTCGGAGACTAGATGTAAACGATTAGAAAGTATTAAAATATAAAAATACCTATTGGAAAACGAAGTATACGTACTAAACAACTTTAACTCGCCTAAGTGAGATGATAAGGTTTAGTTAAGAGTTTTTAAATTATTGTCATTGATTTCAAAGGTGGTAGCTGCTAGGGCCTTTGGTTTCGGCTAGTTGAATAACGTTCACGTTTCTAGGAGATTACTTGTGGATGAAAAAAAAAAATATTTTTAGTTAGTTTGGAAACAAGATACGTAATAAAGTATACGTTAGGTGTAATTCAGTGATTTGCTTGATAATTGTACTGTAATTGGGCGTTTCGCTTCGATTACATGTGTACATATTAGAAAACCTTTGAAAAAAATATAAAAAAAAATAACATGGGATATATTAATGTATGTGCGCTAATGGATAGTGATAGTCGCTTACTAAATTAATAATATCCATTGTTTGTAAGTATGTATGTGTCTTCAGTTATTCAACAATGATTTCTATTCACATCGAAATGGCGGCGGCGCGGTAGCCATCTTTATTTTTAACTTGATACAATATTTGTTGTAAACATTTAAGATGGTTTGTTTGCAGTAAAAATCTTAAGTTTTAAATATTTTATATATTGTTTTATTCAATCTTCACTCAGATGTATTCATGTAAAAATTTTAAAATATATTTTTGATCGCTCTTTGATTCAGCAATTTTGTTCAAATTAAAACAAAATCTAAAAATGTCTAGATTAATAATTGAAGTCTTCGCCCGCCGTCACGCCGATCACTTGAGGGGGTGACAGAGTCGATATTAGCGGAATCAATAATTTTGTAAGCTTGGTTTCCCATGGAGACTGATTTGTTTTGTTTGTTATAAAATGAATTATTTCAAGCCATTGTTATCATTAGGTGTATGCAGCTCGTTATGGGAAAGCGGAATATTATACTAATATAAAATTTACAGTTGTATTTTGTCTGTATATGAGTTTTAGTAGCGTTTTGTAAGTAAGGAGTAGTTGGTCGGCATGATTCGGTTATGCTAACATTATGTGCGTCCAATGTGTGTAAATGTGATTAATTTTAATAATTTTATTATTATTAATTATTATTATGATTATTAATTTTTTTCCTTACGACGGATTACAAAAAAACCAATAAAATGTTCTGTTTTGAAATTAATATCGGCGTTTTTTTACGTTGCGGCGTCACATACATCTATATAGAGTTTTCTCTACAGAAGTATTTTTTAATAATTTAACGAGCATAGTCTTTTACCTAGATATTATTGATGGTTAATATCAACATATTTGGAAGATTATTTTACTTATAAATAAATTAATTTAAATATATTGAATCAAGAGAATCAGGTCTAGTGAATACCCTTGCAAATTCAGATTAAAAATTTTACGAATAAGTTCAAAGATTAAAGCTGGACACCAGACATAACAATATACTGAGTTAAAACCCTACCTAAACACAACACAACTCTACATCCCAAGTTTCATTAAAACCATAAACACTAAATCAATTTCCGATACAACTTTGACTTCAATCACAAAATTGTTATTCCCATTCAAAAAGAAATGGAGACATTTTTCATTTTACCGGTTAATATCACATTTTCATCATGTCCTGGTCCCCTGGTGGGTTGGAAAGCCGGAAAATTGTTTCTGTACGGCCCCCGCCGGCCTAATCTTGCTTCTTCGGAAAATCGCAAGCTTCCCGCCAAAATGGCGGGACCGCGCGAGGGCATAGACAATATGCGCGTATTTTTTTACGGCCTGCCATTGACGTTTGACGGATTGGGGCATCTTGATAATTGGCGCGAATTTGAAGGGAGTTTTTTATAATTTGTTTTTATTGAGTCGTTGAATGTTGGAAAATGTTTCAGTTAAATTGTGATGGTATTTTATAACGTTTGAAATGGTTTTGTGCTATATAATTATGGATTTATTTTTTGATGGAAGTAGTGATATATTTATATACAAATTTAAAAAATAGCTGTACATTTTGTAAGTTATCAATCTTTACTATTTGTGTCACTTCCTGTCATAACAGTAATATATTCAAAACCAAACAAGCATGATCTCGCCCATCCCCCCAGAACACTACACATTCCGTGACCAATATTAATTTGCCAATAAACAGAATGTAAATCCACAGAGAAAATAACGTATAATGAATAATGTAAGAGACGATGTGAGGGCATGAGGCACCGACAGAAATAATAAAATAACGCACCGAGGGGACAAAGCCGGGATTTGGCCGGGATACGGGGCAATTCGTCACGGATTCGTCACGCTCTGTGCTGATGACAATGTACAGAGGATTTCGCCACCAACCGTTATATACAGCAATAAATATATGAGAGGGGATGCGGATTACGAGCAAGAAATGTAATAAAAAATATAATTGAACCCACGAAAGGTAACTAAGCTATACACTACTGATTATTAGCAAGTGATTGCATGACATCATTCATATGTTTAATTACTAGGAATAGTGACGCTCAAGTATTCTCCGTAAGTGCGACACAGAATTACCGTGTCACCTCACAGATTTATCTCCGGTACATTTATTATGCGTACGTCGTTACACTGAAAGCTTCGTGTTCGCTTTTGGAATACGTTCAGCTCGCAGAAATATTTCGAATCACGAGGTTCTATATTTAAAAAATGACGTTTGTGTGTTTAATCATGCTGAAGAGCTAATCCTCTTTGTTGCCATGTCTGAAGCGGGGTCGTTGACATTCGAAGTTTTGAAATTCAAGATTTCTTTTTTGACGTTAATGCGCTTTTACTTTTTAATAGAAATTTCGGAATTTATTTTTATTCCAAATTCAAATGCTTTACCTTTCTGCATTTTTTTTTGGCATAGACCTGTGATTGTTCCTGTAGAACGGAATAATACGTGTAGCGCTCAGCGTGAGAGACGCGGCTTTAAGTAAGAATGCGTCCAGTCAGGGTAACATTATGTAGACAAGCGCAAGGTATTCTGAGAGCGAGCAGACGAACTGATAAAATATATTACAATTAATGAGTACAGTTGAGGATGTTAAGTGCAATTGCTATGCGCGGTGGCGCCCCTAGCGTCTGTTCCAGGCAACAGGCGTGCGCACGCGCATGCTCATTAGCTGCGACGTCGTCTGTCAGTCTGTTTAGGACTGCTTTATAACATTGTAAATTCTTAACGTGTTGGTCTTTGGGATTGTCAAATAAATCTCGCTAATTAATTCCAGTTTAAATCACAGATATTGGAGATATCTGATACGTCGGTCGGCTCGGAGCGGTGATCTTGTTTCAGTTATGTGTGACAAATTATCAGGATTTGCTTTACGGTTTTAGCTTGTCTTTGATCAGAGTTTTAAGTAGGCGTGATGAAAAACCAGGAATTATGTTGGGATTTTCAAAATTACTGATGCTTACGATGGAATTTATTGGGCATTGGCCAAGGCTGGTGGATTACAGTAAGCCTGTGTCACAAGTGACCCGTAGACATACATCGACCGTTACGAAATGCTGTCGAAAATCCACTAACGAGGATACATGATGATTGGCTCAATTGTACCTTTTTAAACAACTACCGTATGCGGTGATTGAAGCGCTCCTGCTAACAGTTCAATATCTCTCAAGTTGTATGCGCGTCGGTGCGCAGGCGCGCGTCGCTCGCCACTAGCGGTATGAACGTACGTGTAAATTGCAAATCAGCGTATACATAAAGAGCGAGCCAATATCCTCGCCAGCGCAAGGTTCTGAAGGAATGCAGAACCGTTGGGAGCGCGTCCAATGGCAATTGTTCCTGACCGAAGAGGTTAACTGCACTTAACGCAAGTGGCGACTCATCAGCAACGATGACCTAAAAGCTCGGCCGTACGTTAAACGCTCAAACTGACAATTTTGGCGCCAAAACAGCAAAAAGACGCCGCCTGCCGGTCGTAAACCGTCGCTTTCAAATCTGGAACGCGTGTCCATTGGCTGCAAGCTGACCAATCTGCAAACGCAGACAAATTTTATGGCTATCCATTGGCCGCACGGCGGTAACTTATTTACGACAGTCCTAAGGTTTACTCGCAAAATTTCTATTAATAAATTAGTCGTAAACGCTGTGTAATTTATTATCATTGCGTTTCGCCGTAATTATTTCCTTTATAAGAATAACATCATTATTCGCGTGCATACGAGCCAAACGAAAAAAACACAATCGTAACTTGCCGTGGCGGCTGATGATCTTTCAGATTTCAAATTTGGAATCGGATTCAGATAGATTGGGCATTTAAAATTCGAATTATATGTATGCCGTTCGGATGGTGTTCCATAATTCTTTTTTTAAATCGAGTTGTAACGCGGCGGTCGTTTGTAACTGGTAGGTAAAGTATATACGTTACAAAGAGATTTGAGATTTTTTTCTCGGAGTGGAAATAATAGGCGGTGCCCGCTGCGAGCTTTCCTTTGATATGGCACGTTCCATTTGGCGGGCAGCGGGGCGCCGATGTCTTCATCTGCGACTGCTTTGTGATCATATAAATTGATTATAATACTTATTAATGAAATAACATTGTGCGCGGCTGCGGCGCGGGGGACGCCCATAGATATCAAAATAGCCTGACATTATTTATTTTGAGATGTTTTTTTGCGATTTTATTATACGGGAGGTGGTAATGATGTAGAAAATGTCTTAATAGGCTGTCTCTATCTTATTTCTTTAAAAGGTCGATATCGGATTCAGGTTTAAATTGGAATTATTAATACAAATAATCAGTTAGTGCTCTTATTATGCCTGCTTTAGGAGCCCTGTCTGTTATATGCAGGTCTCATCAACACGCCGGCCCATAAAGGGCCGTTGATGTCATCGCCATATGGTCTCTGCCCACACATTTTGTCCCGGCTTGAGGATATATCTGTTTGAAAATGGACAATTTTATATTACTTGAAGTGTGTTTTTGCAATTACGGTCAGGACATACTGGTTTTCAAAGATGCTGTAAAGGGATATTTCTAAAATGGTATTTTTATTAACAATAATGCGATAGTATCTCCAATTATACATTAGTGGAATAATCTAGTAGGACAATACGTAAACTTCCAGGAAACTATTGGCTTGCTGTAGACTGCAGGTTTATAGTTACGATGTTTTTATATTGCCATTATTAGATACTAGGTTTTGCCCGCGGCTTCGTCGGGGTGCAAAAATAATTCCGGTATAAAAAACCTTTAGCACTAACGAGTAATGCAGCTTCCTATTAGTGAAAGAATTTTCAAAATCGGTTCAGTAGCTTTTGAGATAAGCGCATTCAAAATCTTCAACTTATATATTAGTATAGAGTACAGATAAGACTCTTCTACATAGGAAACTCAATGTTTTTAGCTCTCGTGGATTAGCCTTACCTTGTTAGATCGGGCTGGATGGTCCAACCCTTAGTGTGAGAGTATCATTAAACTCATCCCGAAGAAGGTTAGATAGATCCTTTGGTTACACAGTTTTTATCCAATCCTTACCAAAACATTATATTTCATGACATAGGTACAGAGCGGAAATTGAATGGGACTCCATGGACCCCTAACGTTTCCTAACAGACCAGCGGAGGGCGGGCCCTCCCGCGGCGCTATTTGTTGGAAAATCTGACAGATTTCCGCCGCCGCCCCTCGCGGTTTCCGAAGCTATTAACACTGGCTAGTTGTTTATTTTTTAAATGTTAGGTACCTTCGGGTCTTGAAGATGGTGAGGTGTTTGGAATGCACTAGATTTTTTTAATAATGTATTGGGATGCGACAGTTGGTAAACATATGAACTATCGCAAAATCTTCTTGAAATTCTTGTTTCAGCTTTAGGACAATTATCTATTACGGTTAGATAATACTTTGATTCTATGAATTTCTGACGAATTAATCCTCTATCTTAACGCCTGCATAAACGACAAATTTAACTTATATATTAGAATGGGTACTCACACTGATCGCAAAATGAAGCTCAAGCTCGTGGAGAGGAAACGAGGTGCGCACAGGTCGCGGCGGTGGGCGCACTACAAATTAACATTTTACAACATAATTGCATTAAACGTAATTCCGATAACACGAAGATGAGTTATTAATTAATCAACTTTCGTTATGAGTGTGAGAACTGAGAATTTAGAAACTAATTTTTAAAGCCAATTTGTTGTCCCGTTAGGCCGCCGGCGCGCCACCGACTCCGAGCGCCGCGCAACGTTTCCAAACTAAAAAAACGGCAATAAAAGCCGACACAGTAACACCAGGAGTGGAAATGGCGCGTTCGAAATCAAAAATTCGAATTAAATTTTAAAAGTTTAATTATAGAACAGCGATCGGCTTCCGTGAGCGCACACATCCGAACACATTTCCTAATTAGCGATTGGTCACGCGCTCGGCAGCGCTCGGCCCGTGTTATTCCAAATCAGAATCGGGCAATTTGAATTTGGAACGCTCGCGTTCCAGCCGCGGTGCCGGTGCACTCCAAAAAAAGTTACGAGCATAGACAACATTAGTATCGATTTAATTAAAAAACATCATTAGACGTAGGAAACGTAAAAAACATTCACACACTCGCGTCGCGCCGACGTTAATAAAGCAAAACCCGCTATTAACGAAGAATGTCAATCATTCCATAAAGCGAACCAGAGGAATTCTAAATCAAACGCACTCGCACTGAAATGGCTAACGACACTAAATAAAGAGATGTCGTCATACCAATTAAAAAAATTATCCCCTTTAATAAGTGTCAATTCTTAACGAATGTGTGCATACGCATGATTTTTATTCACACGTTCCTTACTGTGGTATCAGAGCTGAAACTTTACAAAGTAATAATCGACCTTAATATCTCACATTCAAGATCGCTTTTACTGTCAACCGCAAAGTTTTTACGACTATTTTTATTGACGCTTAGTCTCGACACTCATGTGTAGCAATTGCAACTAAAAAGATCATACAATCATAAATTGTTGCACGAATATAAACTCTGTTATGAGTGAACAAAGTCGTATATGGTTACCAGAGAAAGTGATTCAGTTCGGAAATGTGAAAGCATTTACGGAGCAAAGTCGAAGATGAACGAAGCAGAAGAGGCCATCAAATTTTAATTGTGCGTTAAAATAATAATCAATGAGGCGACTACCGCTCGCGGCCGTGCGCTTTCGCGAAATAGAACTAATTCCGCGAACGTAACGTACACAGCTTTCAAATTTCGAATATGAATTCTAAATTCCAAACGCTTGTTCTTAATTCAAACAACTGTAGGTTCTTTATAGCGCTAATTGGGAATCGGAATTGCTATTGCGTTCCGTTACAGCAGTAATCTTTTATGATTAATGTGTTTGCTTATGGCGTTCTCGCGGCGCATTAAACCTTTTACACTCTGAATGATTGTAAAAGACTTGTTTTCGGATTTTAATTGCTCTTAAATGACGATTGCGACTTAATCAAATTATTATGTGAAAATGTGAACGTTACAAAATTAACCCGTTTTGAGCGTAAGGTTTCTTCTAAGGTCCAATAAGGTAGCCTTCGATGATCAATAAGGTAGAATGACTCAATGTATACTGCGCACATAATATCTACGCAACTACTTAAATAACAATTTGGAAACGGAACGTTTACGTTTATAACTGGCCAGTTTACAAGTGCGCGTAGAATGAAGTTTTGAATTTTGAAAATGGAATGCGTACAGTCGTTTTACTACCGGCCCGAGGTGATGGAGAGAGAATTTCAAATTTGGACTTGTCGTTCTATATTTGAAGAGTGCTGGCAGCGGAGATGTTTATGAACGAGAGTGACGCCGCCGCGTACCACGCAGTACACACAGTGCAGAGCGCAGTACACGGCGGCCGGTTGACGGCGCGGTACCATCGCTTGTTCGTTTGTTTTAGTTGCGGCCGCACCGCGGGGCGGTTTATTTCAGAACGTTATAAGCTGCCAGTTTTGCGCGTGGAATGTCCCCGCACGTGCCCGCGCTATGATAATAATAAAATGTTGGCGCTTTATTTATTTATAGTCCGTCTCGCGGCTGTCGCTCGTCCGTCGGTCGGTCGCAGCGTCGCGTCGCGTCGCCGCGCGGTGCGTCTACTCGCTACATCGGCTGTTCTTATGTATACCGTGTTGGCTCGCCGGAGCGCGGCTTGCGTGTCTCTTTGTCTTATAACAAATTACTTGTTTTCTCTCTTAATTCCCGTGCCGTGTTATTGATTTTATTTACTCTTATTATATTTTATCGTGACGCGTCCGTAATAAATTTAGAACGGAGGCCATTACGTCATCCGTCGTAGAGTTTAGTGTCGCACACACAAGTTTTTTATCGACCAAAATAAACCATAACTTAGACGACATTAGCTTTGACAGAAACGACTCTAACATCCACAAACACAATATTATTTAAATTTGAGTAGTTTTCGCACAATAAATTACATTATATATATTACTGTGCGGTAATATTTCACTCGGAAGTGTTTATCGGCTACTTGGGCACCTACTGGTGCTTTGTGTCTGTAAGCGGCCCCATGAGCGTCTAACCCACACATCAAACAATCAGTCAGAGATTTCCAAAAGCGTGTGTCTTAATATTTCCGAGCATCCACATCGCTCGATGCTCCATAATATCATACTTGTATTGTTTTGCTCGTGACGGTCGCTATTTGCGGACGTCTTCCCTCGTCCCCCGCCCCGCGGGCCGCGCCGGCACCCCGCCCCGGGCCGTCCCTCCGTCCCTCAGTACGGTGCCCGTCTGAACACGAGCTATATTTTATCCCAAGTTGGGCCCGCAACGTAAACTGTCAGAATCGACTCGGATGAATCTTTAGGACGTTCAACTTTTAGTTGTGAAATTTAAACGTACGCGTTTTGGCTTGTGTTTTTGTTACGAATGTTGTTTTGGTCTGTGAGTTGGTGATACTTTCGAAACATAATTTCATTAAGACATTTTGATATGTAAACAAATTAGGGTTTGATTAACTCGTATAATATGTTAAATAAATCTGACTGATATACCGTGCAGATATCTTGATGATTATAAAGCGTTTAGAAATAAAACTAATGCAACGGAGAAGAAAATTACCTATAATTAACGATTAGTTAGCGGCTGGAATGTACAGAGATGGAACGGCTTTAGATTTGAAAATTACAAATCACCTAGCGGACGCGGGGAATGTGCCGTGTAAAGTGCATTAACAACGGCAATAATTAGATATTATATCATCGGAATCAGTGCGACGATGCATTGATAAAACGCAGTGTATATCTCACGCGCGTTTGAAATATGGCGGCCACGTCGCGGCCGACAGCCAGTTGGCGCGTTTCAAAACTCGGTTAATACGCGCATGATTGATTTCCGAACCGTGTACGCACTGTCCGCTCACAAAATAAACGAACAACTATTTTAAATTTCGTTCGCTGATTCTAAATTTAAAAATTGCAAATTTGAAATATGAAATGGAACGTCCGAAATTTGAATTTAGTGTCGAGACTCGCGACGCGGTGGTGTTACGTCGCGTCCCGCGTCGTGTTGCGTTGTTGATGGCGTCATGTGCACACATCCGCCGTACAAGCACTATAAATTATTTCTTAAATCACATCTGATGCGCATTTCCCTCTCGGCCCAACAAAAAGTTCATGTATCTCTCTCGATCTTCACGGAACGACAAATGTGTAACAAATAAATTATGAAATCAACGGCCCCGGTTTTTATACATCACGTGTGTGTTGCCCTCTCGCTCGCACTAAGGGATATGTTATATTTGCGTCTCGCTCACACGCGCGTTGTCACCGCGCCGCGCGGCAGTATATCATCGGCGGTCGTCTAATGATGACGCGTCTATTTATCTGTTGGGATTTAGAGCATTTCACGCAAATTGCATCTTGAAGTATGGGAGTTCAACGCACTCTTTGTTTTGTTATATTTAATCATAATTAATGGGGTCCATCAGTGTTGACATCTGGGAGATATTAATACAACGGAGGTTACATGTGGGAAGGAGCTCGTTAGCATTGTGACTGATTCTCTTGAAATTCCTCACAAGTTCACGTAATAAAATTTAATTTGTTAACACGGAATGGGTCGTGTTTGTGCCATTTTCTGGTAATATTACAAGATTTGCTAAATTGTTGCGATATTTTTACTTCCTTTAAAATCTTAATTATATAAGACCTACAAAGCTTTGATTCTATTATATCAGGAAGGCTATACAAATACAAACCATTGGCATATCAATATGATCTAATTTCATAGCTAATATATCAGTTGAGGATTTGACCTCAGCAACTTCAGGCCGTTCCCTAAGCAGCCCAATGATGAACATAAACATTCGTACACTCGCAAGTCAAAACAACAAAAGATCACACAATAAGATCTTGAACAACTCCAAAAATACCTAGGCGTGCTCGATTAATTAGATGTGTAAAATTAGTCAGACTAGAGACAGATGGGAACACGGTGCTGGCAGCCCGACGGCCGGAAACCGTTGGTAATTGGACGAGGATTTATCCAGCATCATAGGCTTGGAATTCTAGGGTTTGCTGGATTTTCGGCGGCTGGAATTTTGACGTTGGCGATTTCGTTCTGGAAAGATCTTTTCGACGCGATAAAGAGAGGGTTATTTAATATAGAAACTGAGGTCTATTCTTATTAAAAAGATATATATTTTAAGGGAGACTATGTTAAGAAAAAGAGGAGCATATTGCAACTGGTTTAGATCTAGAGCATTAACGAAGATAGATCCATTCTGTACTTATATATTTGCAGAATAAAACTCCAAGATGAGATAAAATTTAGCATTGTAATTACATACGCCCATGAAACCATTAAGTTATCCATTACCATTGAAATGGTACGCACCATTTATTATCATAAGAGTCGGACCTAATTCAAAGCACCCATAAACAACAGCTCAAACGATGCCATAGACAATGTTCATTGTTGACCATCGAGGACAGATGAAGCAATAAACACAGGCGCTAATTGCATAAAAAAATAACAAAAAATAACGATAATTAACACAAAGATACATGCCACGATCCATCTTTGATCGTTGATCAATTAAAAAGTTAGATTCACTTCTCGATTCGTCGATAATAGATATCAGTGGGTTACTTAAAATTATATCTTATTGCCTGCGGTGTAAGGGTGTGTGTAGTGGTAAATGGTGTCGTGGTTGCTGTGAACGTATGCAAGTCGCGTATGGACCTGTCCGGTGACCATTGTCCGTCGGTACGTCACCATTTATGACCACAACACTGTTAGTGGAGATGTTGACGAGCTGTGGCTTGTTTTCGCGCGTTCTGATATGTCAAACGTGAAAATAACCTCACTTTATTTTATTATGTTGGCATAATTGATAAAAGTAAATTATTATTATAATAATTTTGATGCTAAAGTATTAGGATTATGTTTATGCATTTTGCGATCAATCAATGCATGTTTTTAATATGGTTAGTTGTCCCAAAAATCGGAATTAATCGCATAATATAAGTAATTTAAGTGTAATTTATTAATAAAATACTCATATGGCTTTCAAAATAGTTAAGTGATATGTTGAGTATCCACTAAAAAGTATATTTGACTAGCTGATGCTCACGATTTCGCCTGCCTAGCTGTTTTCGCTACAAAAGTCTAAAACATTGTAGCGATTTATAGAACCACTGCATCTCCCGTAAGACTCTAGCGCAAGCCGTTTAAAAAATTCCATTATTTTCTATTGGAACAAATTACCAGGATAAAAAGCCTATGTATATAGAGTATGGTCTAACCGTGTGCCAAATTACATCCAAATCCGTTCAGCTGTTTCTGCGTTTATTTACAAGAAACATCCAAAAATTACACACACTCCAATTTTAGAGAGATAGTAAGAAGGAAAATAAGACATATTCAGACTCCACAAGAACATGCCAACAGTGGAATTATTAATTAGCCTTACATCTAATATCTTAAAATGCCAGAAATATAGTTCAGACTATTTCTTGCAGTTCCTCTCGCTTGTTATTGAGAAAAAGTATGATACCTACCACAAAACAAACAATTCAATTAGAGAGACACTACAAAAACAGTATTTCAAATTAGTGTCGTAATCAGGTAATAATATCAATCAAGGTACACAACACAAAACATATATTCATATGAATCATATCTACATAAATGGAAATAAGCAAAGCACCGCCCCACCAAACACCTACAACAAAAAACAAAATTACAGTCATTGTACGGTCATAGGTTACAACACACAAAAACCATAATACCATATGTTTTATCTAATAACAACTCACAAAAAATGATACGTCTGATTTGTAGTTAATGGAGATGATGTTATGTACCGCATTTTTTTATGTTCTTCGTGAATTATAACTACTGGACATAAGACTAACTCATGTCTCGGAATGGCGAGCGCAGTGGAATGCCAAACAATACGTAATTTAAGGTGTTGGATGGTGTTTCTACTGTTTATGGGCGGTATCGCTTACCACCAGGTGAACGGCAAGCTCGTCTCGTCTTTTAAAGCAATAAAAAACCCTAAATTTTGTATATAGCATCACGCCTTTTATCCCTTAGGGGCTTTTAGAGTAGGCGTTCCTGCAGTCTATATCGGGGGAAACTAGCGAATGCGATACTGGAAACTCTGGCGTAGCGACTGCAGGGGGCCTGGAGAGTGGGCAGGAAATTAGAGGAAGAATGGGAAATATTTAAGATGGACGGAGGAGAAAAGAGGAGAAATGGCTCAGGGTGACGAATGCAATGGAATGTCAAGAAGTACTTTGTAATTCAAAGTTCCTTATGGTGTTACTATTAGAGAGGTCTTAAAGCTAACCAGCAGGCGATTAGCAAACTCCTCTCGTCATTCAACTGCAAAAAAAGCAACAGAATAGAAAGATTTATCGTTTCTACATAAAAGTATTATATATCACAAAAATAATAACTTCAATACACTTACTGTGCCAACTATGGGAACCAGCTTCTCAGACCAGTACCAGTACCAGAACCAGTTCTCTGATGTCCAAACATTCAGGCATTAGGAATAAGGAATCTATACTCTAGATACAGAAACAAATCTGGCCCACATAAATAACAAAGCCAGTGGGTTTTCCTACCCAACGGTACTGGGCAGTTAACATCCGTGTCTAAAAAATGGTGGCATCACATTATCATGCGGGAGATGGCGCGCGATACAGATCGCCTCGTGCTGAGCATACGACCATCCCCCGCCTAGACACCCGCACAAGCTAAATACATAATGTATGCTGTATTAGACGCGTGTGAATCTTTAGATTTCTGTGGACGGTATGCTTCTGGTTTTTGAGGAGTTTGTTTCTTTTGGATGATGATTGGTCTTCAATTTTACAAATAGTGTGTAATAAGATATTTCAAAGGTCTTAGATTAGAGTCCAGGACTTTGTGTTGTCGAGACATTAAGGTCTTAGATTAGAGTTCAGGATATAGCGTTGCTGTTATTAGATTGTAATTATTTTGATAGCTTTGAAATAAAAACAAATTTTTGGATTTCATCGCGGTTTATTTATCTCTCGCGACGTTTCGATTACTTTACAGCTATGACGAGGTGGTCCGAGGTTTTGGTCGTTCGAAAAATCTTACATTAGCACTATCGAGCAGACTTTAAGTTCTCTTACAGTTTCTTCATGATCTGCTAGCTGAAGTAAAGCCCGAAATCTTGCCACACGTTATTTAGGCAAAGTAACTTTACTTTGACTCTTGATGTATCAGTGTACTCTGGTCATCTCGGCTACATGCGTTGTTAATATTAGTGCGGCGCACACTCGCCCCGCCCCCCCAATAGTTGCGTCAATCAAAGATAATATCGGAGAGGTTTATTTTTAAATTCAACTACCGATGTCATTGCCGATGATGCCAATAAAATGTTATACCTAATTTGTATTTGGCTGGTGGTTCGGTCAGGAGCGGAGCGGGTAGCGGAATAATGACTTTGTTTAATAGTGTTATAACGCTTATAAGTTTGATTTTGGTTTTATTTATTTGTCTGTTGAACGAAGTCTCAAAGTAACCTTCATTAAATTTCTACATAATCCAGAACTGCAAGGTCATTTGTTTTCGAATATTTCGGCTTTAGTTGCCTCAAGCATCTGCTACGTTTTTGTTGAATATATGACTAGGATCTATTAGAAACTTATATTTAGGAATGCAAAATACGTAATTCACAAATATCATTAAATCGACGATTAAGCCTACTCAGATATCAATCAAAAGCAAAACTTCATCAGCCATTCCCGTTCCGCTAACCTCTCCGCTGCCCGCTCCCTTATCCAACAACCCCTGACCCCCCAACCCACCTCTCTAGAAGGCGCCAAGCTCCACTCGCGTAACTCAAAATGCAAATCCGTTGTATATCCAACATTGTTTGTATTCCGCCACCGTCTTACATGGCCAATGGAAACATGTAAAAATGCCATCATTCGGATTCTAAACGCGTGCGACTGATTGGCGGTTCCCAAGCCGGTTAATTTTCGCTGATACCTTTAAAAACGATATTTGTCTATGCCCGGTGAGGTATGGTTTGCGAGACTTGAATGTTATTGAGGATAGCTTATCCTTTTTTCGCGTGGAAACGCGTTATGGCTACTATCATTGGGGGGGTGTGTGGTTATGTTGGTTGCACCGGTCTTACGGCTATAGCCTAGTTGGTTGTAGAACGGACAGCCAAGACAAATGTCCGCAGGTTCAAACCCCAAGGGCACACACCTCTGATTTTTCTAAAATATTATGTGTGTATTCTTTGTGAATTATCGCTTGCTTTAACGGTGAAGGAAAACATCAATTTCGAGGGTGTGTGAAGTTTACCAATCCGCTCTAAGCCAGCGTGGTGGAGTAAGGCCTAATCCCTCTCAGTAGTAGAGGAGGCCCGTGCCCAACAGTGGGACAGTATATAATACAGGGCTGATATTACGGCTTAATGTCGACGCTCAGGAGTACAGCATCATACCGAGCATTGGACCGAGTCCTTGTATATGCCCACCAGCATAGAAACCAAAATCCACGGTGGCCTTCTTCAGCGCATACGGGGATACTAGCTTTTGCCTGCGAGTCTTCACGCGTGAATGAGTTTTTCTGGGATAAAGCCTATAGCATTTGGGAGAAATGCAACTTCCTATTACTGAAAATAAAATCAAAATCGGTTTAGTAGTTCCTGAGACGGGCCTTTGTTTTATTGAAACTGTTCAGCTTTAAATATTAGTATAGATTAAGGAACTGTTATCATCGTAGTTGTAGTCCGTTAACGTTTCTAAAACTCTGTTAAAGCTCTGTTTTCTAATATGCGAGCGTTGTGTATATTCGAAGTATACGGACTTACACGCAATGAGAAAGACTTTACTACTAAGCCTTTTAAATATCACCTTTTTTACACGATGACAGCAAGTTATCGATTGTAGTAATCCTGCTGTGTCTTCATTGGTAAGGAAACTATATCATCCTTCATAATAAAGGGAGGATCTTAGGTCAGTATAGATGGTGAAAAATACCCTTTGGAAGTGTCTCTGCTTGCCTAGGATATGTTTAGATACATTTACATAGTTGGATCACTATCAATACTATGATATATTTGATGAGCAAATTGAATTATATATCACACGATACGATGTCTTCAGATTAAATATCTCATAATAAAGATAATTAAAGATAGAATCATGGATTATTGTCTTTTATTATTTTTACCATGAATATTTCTTTTCGACAAAGTTAAAATTCACATAACCTTGTAATAGCGAGCCAGTGACTTACGTATACAGCTTTTTTTAAGACTATAGATTCCTTATTGCTAGTCAAAACACACGCCTAACCAGTAAATTTGGACTTAGATCAAGGATAACCAGATGTGAAATATTGGTTAATCGCATACTATATCTCTAATCAAACACCAACCTACACCATGGTTAACGCCAACCCTTAACGCGTAAATTGGTTATTTTTAACCGCACCTAACCTCGTTAACAGTATGTCATTTACCGCGCGAGACAACGGCCCGCCGGCCGACTCCTGCGCATCTATATAAAGTTGCTTCCTAACTAATTCCCCGCCTACCCCCGTGCCGCAGACGGGCTAAAATTAACCGGGAAACGAACCCGGGACCGGCGCACGTGTGCCCGTTACCATTCGGTAACTTGAATAAAGTCCTACTTAAGATGGTGTTTTTTTTTAATCTATTTATGTTTTGTGTTTTGCTGTCCTTTTTTAAATGTAAGGACTAAGGACAAATCTACTATGCCACTAAAACCCAAAAGTAAACAACAAAGATTGCGAAAATAAAACGCTGTATACAAATTGTAATTAAGTCATTGTCATCTCAAAGTAATAATAAAGATGGTGGTTTCCAATCAATGCAGAACAAAACACAGATACCAAATCAAATGTAAAATCGCTGCGAAAAAATTCAAAATCCGAATATGCCGTTATGCGGCGCATTATGCAAGATAAAATTTCTCCAGCGACCAAAAAGGCATCGGGTCGACAGCGACGCGGAAAAAGC
Source organism: Manduca sexta (assembly GCF_014839805.1). Classification (NCBI taxonomy): domain Eukaryota; kingdom Metazoa; phylum Arthropoda; class Insecta; order Lepidoptera; family Sphingidae; genus Manduca; species Manduca sexta. The sequence goes on from NC_051127.1 coordinate 6,394,271, forward strand.
AGCGACGTATTCATTCGGCCGACGCATCGAAGGTCAAGCTCGATATAAAATTAAAAAGTATAAGTGGCGTCCGCGGACGGGCTACGTTTATTAAATTTCAAATATTACTGGCCAGTATTACAATTTCAAATTTCGAACACGCGAATACAGGTAGCCGTTACGTTTCCAGCTCCGAATTCGACATTTTTCCACAAAAAGACTAGATTTTTTTAAATTCAGTATTCGAACATTTGAAAAAAAAAAACTGATCCAAAAAAGATCCAACTGCCCACGTGCGGCTCACAAAAACAGGGTTGTCAAAAAATGAATGGACTTTTAAACGACTATTAAGTTGCGGACTAATTTGGTGCGTTTTTATTAAAGTATCATTATCGTATTGATGATACAATTTTCCTCCATAACTGTCAAACTGTCTATGAGAAATGATCGATCATGTTTTTGCAACGAGTAAGTGCCGGTGCGATTGCTACAAAGTGATAATTAATTATTTTAATGTAATTGAAAAAGTCTTACCGCAGGCAAAAACGAGCGTGTGTATCTGAAATTCTTTAAACGGGGTCCATTATGGCGGCTCGAGAAAAACTTTCCGCGACTATAACGAAGCTAGCGATATGTATGTAAAGTATCGGATTGTCCGTCGCCGATCATGATTGTGAATCTAAATGGCCTCCACTTTACTTTAATCTGCGCTTTTGAAACGGCGACTGTGTCCGTTGGTAAGTAAATCTTTTGTAGGCTACTCGTGACTGTACTCAGGACCTGTGCTACAACTTTTGATTTCTCGTTGACGCAATCAAAGCTTACTTTCTATTCGGGATGTCGTCGCCTCGTGTGACCGTCTGAGCCAATGATTAAGAATTAAAAACAATGCGACAACCCTGTTGGATTATATTATTGTCTATGGAATTATAATGCTGTTACAACTCTTATCGTATAACGAAAGAATTTTATCATAAAATGATGCGTTCCGTTTTCGAAACAATAAAAAGGTTTGAAAACGTTGTTAGAAGTGTTCTAACTTTAAAAGAATCATTATTGCTTATCTATCGCTCGTAAGACGCTTATGCGCTTAAACATTTTTGAATTTCGAATGTCTGTTGGTAATAAACACGATCATCAAGATTTGACTATAAATCTTAAAATATCGCACAAGCGTGAGATTTAAGAAAAGTGAATGCGCACATAAAATATCAATAATCCCTTTGTAATAGAACAAGCAATAAAAAAAAACAAGTCTGCCCACTCCATAAGTCGACTAAGTACATTCACAATAAAACGTTACAAACAAGTTCAAAAGCTCAATTTGTTTACGATTTCAATTAGTTTTGTTTGAAACACATAAAGGTCATATCTTGGGAACTATCTCGGGAATAATTCACTCGCGCACAGCCCAGCGCTCGGCTGCGACACGCTTTTGGAAAATGTCATTGTGTATCCACCGAAATACCTTCATTGCATTTTAAGCTTTATTTACGAGTGGTATGGGTTTATTTAGGTTGTTGTGGGGAGTTAAATTAAGACGTTTAGTGGGTGGACAGTAAAGAATCCGAGCTTAAAGATGACCGCGCGCCGATTTTGAAAATACGACGAGCGAAAGTCGAATGCCAGATAGGTTTTTGTCGCGGCGCGGACCGAATAATATCGCGCTTTTAATTATTCCGCACCGCTAATTAGCGTGCAGGGTTCCTCCGAACGATTATTTTATAATATTAATTTGAATTTAGAACATTAATGTCTTTAGGTTGGCCATTGTTTAGTTCTTTATGTTGGCTGGCTTGTTGAATTGGGGCAGAGGGGAGTAGACAATTTGTTTCGGGATGCGACTTAACAACATTTTATTTAAATTATCGTGTTTATTTATTTTTGAAACCTGAAGCATTGTTGTATAACTATAGAATATAAAAGCCTGGTGAAAAGTACATGATGTTAAGGGATTACGTATCCTCACTGCCAATATATAATATTCTATGTTGCTGTGTGGACCAAGAGGAATTATCGGACCTGATGGTGGAGTGGTATTTCCGATGGTCAATATGGTAGGGTAAATTCGTTTGCCTACTAAGCGGGTAAACAGTAGTAACGCCACTCTACACCCATATTTTTGGAATGCAATTTTCAAAGCATTGGAAAGTGCCTCCACATTGCTCCGTTGCAGACATAGACAATGCGATTACTTTATGATAAAGAATATTTATCAATAGTACAGATCCCGTGAGGATTCCTATCGTTTGTTATCAGTGTAAGAGGAGAGAGGTGCGGCTAATGAGGGGCTCCCTGCCGGCTCGGGTTCCGTCTCGTTAGCGCTGTATTGTGCAGCTTCAGCTCGCGCACAACTTGGTGACAATACGCTTTGTACTCCAAATTATATTGTTAAATAACTATGGTAAAAATACTTTGAAAATATTCTGCGATAACTTTCAATAATGACTTTGCAAAATGTAAAGTGCAATACGTTTTTTGTAACACACAAAAAGGTAATAACATGCCCAGATTCAGACCAAGAAAAACTAACGCAAAAACCCAATTTACAACCGTCAGTCCTGCATCAGCGTAAAGCGATCCACTCAAATCACGGAACCCGTCATAGGAAATTGTCAATTTCAATCGGCACGTCCGAGCGTGTCCCGGACGCGCGCGACTCAAACCCGAGCGCAGCCGAAACCGGCTGTCGACAAGTGAATGAGGCAGGTGAGCGGCCACGGCGGCACGGAGACGCGGCGACAATTTGTCAGGCCAGACAACACACCACCACCCCGTCAGTCAACAAGCTCTCCCAACCAGCCGAAGAATGAGTTTCGATGACGGCGCGCGAGATATATTGAAGCCCGACACCGGCCGATTAGGCCTGATGCCAAGCCGAGCGCGCCCGATGACTCACGGACTCGCACGAACGTTCAATTGTTTTCTTAAACGGTGATACATTAAGCACATGCGGGCTTGAATTTCGAACGAGACGATGGACGATGGTGACCGATCGTTTGTATTTCGAACGGAATGGTTTTTGAATTTGGAATCTGAAATGCTGAGGTCACGCGATGCAGCGAGTGACGTCAGCTGACGCAATTGGCTCTAACATCACAAACGTCATCCAGTACTACGTTAAGAAAGTCCAAAGTTTGGACTCAAGTATCCTAAACATTCATAAAACTAAGATGATTAATATTTGCAGACGTTGTTTTCAATGTTAAGATGACAGTTCCATTTCGGTATGAACAATAATTAAGAATATTCCATAATTTATGTGACAAATCTTATAATACCTGAAGTATCTGCTACAAATATCAAAGAATACAAATCAAGCTACAATATTAATATCAGTAATGAACTATAACAAACAAATCACTAGAGTATTAAACCATTAAACATCTACAATCCAGAGCAACAGCCCTTGCGCATCCAATAAACACCTCACAAAACAATAATTAAACAAATCGTACTCGCATCAACTAGATATTTTATTATGGCAGCCGTCAGCCGTTATAATGTTATCTAGAATTAGATCTATAATTGCGAAATTTTGTCTCTGGCATCACTTTGAGTGGCGATGACATAGGATTTGTCAATTATTTGGCAGCTCTTGGGCGCATTCTGGGTCGGCCCCCGTTCCCGCAGTGCCGTGCTGTGACGATCAACATTCTTCGCGCTAAATGTAACGGCGTTCCATTTTTAAACGGTTCATTTGTTTCTACTTTTTTATATAATGGCCAGCTATAAGTCCAGGGTATTCTAAAAAGTTTCCACGGGGACAAAACATTTTTAAATTTATCAAAATAACTATATTGGTAGGAGCAGAATGGGTTGGCAATAAACATGATTTTTCTTTCTAAATAGCGTCAGTGTAACTAGTATTCAAATTAAAGGCAACTCCAGATTCAAATAATGCGTGAAGGAACAAATCATATCAAGATGCAGTATTAGTGGCATAAAACTCTGATGATCCTCGTTAACAAACGATCTTCAATCGGCAAGAAGTCATCATGGTTAATCCGGTTCAATACAACAAACCTACTCAACAAAAGAATGACATATATTTGATAGACGAAGACATGCTTTTGTTTTAATTCGCCATTACGGTGGTCTTCAATAAACATTAATGTTTGTGCAATTCGGTTAATATTTTTGATAGTTGATGCTTTGTAGTGCTAAGTGTTAAATATACTACTAACACCAATAGGACTTTACATATCTGGCGAAACACATCTCTGCCTACCACTGAACTGAATAAGCTTGATGTTAGGAGATTAATTCTCGAAAGATCCATAAGGCTTATGTCTAGGAGACGATCACGTGTTTTTAAATGAACAACCCTTGGTGAATAGACATTTCTTACATTTCATTAGTTTTGTTTTACATTTGAATGGGCACAGATGGGTTTTTGGGTTTTTTGTAATACTATCTTATTTGTTTTAAAGTACTTATGTTTTTAATTTGATTCTAATTTCGTTCATACATTATAACTTATTGATCTATGCTCTCAAATAAATGGTAATAAAATGAGTACGATCTACATTAGCTGATTAATATAATTATGAAATAAAATGTACTTAAAATTTGTGAAACAAGCTCTTATACTTAAATAAGCATTAACAAAGCCAAGATCCTATTTTAATTTGAAGTTAACACTAAAACTATGCCAATTAAAAACTAACTGCATCATTCCATAATAAACCCATAACGGAGTGCGGGACGAGTCTCCGGTTACGAAGTCCCACCGGGATCTATTCCGGGACCCCTCGCACAATCCCCGAAATATATTTTTTTATCCCAAGTCTCCTACTAAGTGAAGTATTTATAGAAACAGAATGTTGCTATCCGTTTTTATCTTCACCCAAGATGGTTAAAGTTTTGAAGTTTAAAATCAATAATCTATTCATGGTTATTACAAATGCGAAAATTTTAAATTCAATAAACGATTCCAATTGCTTTTTCCAATCCATCGCTAAAATGGATCAATAGAAGCAGTGTTTTTGATATGCTCACAAATGACTTATTTAGATTAGTTAATCCTTGGAGTCGGATCAAAGATCGATGATTAAAAACTTGAAAACACCCTCGGCTAAACCATTGTACCGATTCTGATGACTTTTGCTACGAAGTAAGAATAAACCCAATGAAATGATATAGGATATTTTCTAATTAATTTTATCAACACATTTTCTGTGAGAGAAAGTAGAGAATATTTCAAAAACACTGGAAATAGGATTATAATTTTTATTGTAAACTTATAAAGAAACACATTACTTTAAAAATGTCGGTTGTAATAATAAATAATACCAGTCCTGTATTATATACTGCCCACTGCTGACCACGGGCATTCTGTACTACTCAGATCATTCTCAATGATTAGTCCACCAGGCTAACAGACATACCTTCAAAATTATTTTGAAGGATTGTTAGGTTTATACCTTTTCTCGTGATATCCGTTAAAGCAAACGATAATCAACAAACATATCGCATGAATCCTCAAAATTAATCATCAATGGTGGAAACAATTCTCATCATATACAGAAACAACAAACATTAACCAAACAATGTGTACCCTAATAACACTACCCTTTAAGAATTCAGTAATAGAAACTGTATGTGCGCGATCCATCACTTCCCCACCCCTGCATTATTTATGGGGCTGCATTCTAATCTTTCAATATCTTGGGACCTTGTTAAGTGCACGGCTCTAATAGCGTTCTTCCAGAAGTCATTTTCGGAATATCGGAGAAATAAGGAATGTGATGCGGATGGATCCGTTGTAATGGAATGTTGTAATTAATGAATGTTGTGATTTATCTGTTGTTTTGATTGTTGTTCTGGGTATGTCGGGTTGTAATGGCGAATTTAGGTTTTGTAGACGATCCTTTCTGAAACGTGGTTATAATATGCCGGAATTTCAGTTTTGTAGAAACTAGATGGTATTTGAATCGTGGTTGAAGTATGCCGTTGAAACTACATTAGTAGTTAAAGTGAGGGCTGTTTGAGCTTGGTGGACTAAGATCAGGATTCTACTCAGAAGAAGAGGATCGTGTCTTACAATGGGGCATTATACATGCATAATTTATTTATATACATTAAGACAGGGTTATCGCAACAGCCGGAGTTAGAACTTTGCATTCCAATACTATTTAGAAGAAGTACTCAGAGATATTAAATGCTTAGTCACGTATCGGCTCAACGGTCTTCCAACAATAATTGTTGCTATGCGTGATTAGACGTGTCTTCAGCAACTAGAAATAATGCACAAAAGCACAGGGTCACCTTAACTGTCGTACCATCTAAAACTTTGCATTTAAATCCTGCATACACTGATATATCAAAATATATGAAGGTTTAATTACCTTTATTAACATCAATGTCTTCCCATACACAAAAGGACACTGCTGTTTTTAAACTTAGAGAACGCAATAACCTACGTGAACTCTTGCATACCAACACTTAGTATTCTTCGATGCTAACTCCGGTTCAAAGTAAAAACGTTGTTCAACTTACTAACAGGTAACGTCTTGTTATCGGTCACCCAAATTCGTTATCTCTTATCAAACGGCATCTTCGGCGAAATGTTCCCATGTTACGCAAACTGGTGCGTATATTTTTCAGCTGTCAATATTTACTGTTGGGTTATTTACATCTTGTTTACGGCTGGTAGATAATTTACGAGTATCATTGTTAATTGGTTTATTACGTGGGAATATTTATTTTGACGAGGAAGTTCACATAACATCATAAAAGATGTCAACTATTGGGTACTTGAAATAGTTTAGCAAAGTGTTGTTTTGGACAGGGTAAAATGGCGCATATTGGAGGAGGCCTATGTCTAGCAGTGGACAAAGTTATAGGCTGACGATGATGACTGTTTTCTTTTGTATCGGACTCCGCAGTCAATATATGGAGAAACCTGCGAATGCGATACTGGAATCCTCTAAGTGACTGCAGGGACCTGGAGGAAAGTTGGGTGAGGATATCTGGGGAATGAATCCTCTTAGAATGGGAGGAAAGGAGGCCAGGAAATGTTCGCGAGCCCTTATAGGCCTCAATGTAAATTGGTAACCATGAGGTATACACACTTAACTGAGCGCCTAGGGCCGCAAATGTTCCCCCGTGCATGGGCGTGCATTCGAGGCGAGAATTGCCTTCGAAGGGGGGGGGGGGGTGATCTTCGTTTGTCAGTCGACATTGTATCTGGACCATACTTCGCTTACCTATCAGGTGTACGGTAGACGCTGTAGTGCCACTAAAAAACACAAGCAATATCGTTGAAGTCATTCCCTAGACTAGAAAAGTCTCATGATGCCCAGGAATTCCACTAATTTTATGATATCTAATCTAGAACATAATGCCTATGTACAGTCAGACACAAAAGTAGCTGGACAAATTCAAAATAAAGTCTTTAACCTTTTCTATCCGTTCCACAATTGTTTTATCTTATAATCTTAATAAAGTTATAGAGATTTGTAGCTACATTGTACTTAGGCCTAATTTTTAATTTAATGAAAATTACATAACTAAAAAAGATTAATATTTAATTCGTCCTGTTCAATTTATTCTGCAAATAACATTATCAGGACATTTATAAAAAATAAATTGACCACTAAAAAGTTTTAAAAGTAATATCATCCGAGAAAACGTCAATAAAAATAAAATAACACCGTAAGGAGATCGGTACCTGTTTATTTCGGAAACAAATTTTCATTTCATCCGGCCCTTCGATAAAAACTTGTGAATTTGGGGACTTCATAACTTTTTAGACATTGTTATCTTCAATATGAGCATTAAAACTTTTGGATTTACTTCGATTTCTCTTTTAGGTGAATTTTATTTAGGAATTTTCATTCTATTTATATTTTCAATGAGGTAGGCACAGATAGTCTTACTAACTAGTCTTCGCTAAGCCAAGGTTTATGTCATGCTACACACTGGAGCTACAGAACATAGTATCACGCCTTTTCTCACAAGGGTAGATAGAGATCTAAGTTGTAACACACCTACGTTTTGCTCTATGCTCTCACAGTTAAAACACAACGAAACCTGCTAAAATCTTGTGTAGAACTTCAAGAATGGACGTCGGCTACAATTTTGATGAATTCCCAAGCAAAGCGGACTTTATAAATAAAATCGTGGGCAAAAGTAACCCTTAATCCCAAGACCACAAGCTTAGCATATCAAGTCGTATGTTTACTAAGTTTCCGCCGTATCGACGCCACTTCGCGGACTTGGAGTCCTGAACCGCGACCCTCGCTGACGCTTACAGGCCTGAGTGGTGGGAAGTGGCGGGAGCGGATAAAGGGGCATGAGTTATGGTCTTTGACTCAAATTTGAAGTATATTAGGTATATTTATGTTGTTCTAGAGGAGAAATTGATGTATTATACTCCAAAGAATCTATCCCAATACATTGTTTTCTTTAAAGCTTTGTACCAAATTTGAATCTGGCATTCTCATATTTATTTATACAAAAAGCAGAAGCCGCAATTACTGAGCAACAGAAATATCTACCCGCGATCTGCCATCCCTCGCACCACAAACATAAACTTTTTGTTATTGAAAGTATTTATATTATTTTACTTTGTCAACGCGAGCTTTTTGTCAAACTTTGGCCCGTTTAATACACTTAGGCGGTACGTGTCGCGAACTTCGCCCGCTTTGTTTCAATCATACGTTTTGATAACTTCTTTATTGAAGTTTCCCTTTCCTTAACTACACTATGCTTTTAGGAGACAAGACTTTTTCATTTCGTTCATGTGCCGATTGGTTATCAAAGTTTTTTGAATTTGTTTTTCTTGGTAAATGAAGGCTATACGTAATGTAAAGATGTTTTTTACATTTTTTGTTTTTTATGCTTAAAATTTTATCAGATTAAAATGTCAATATATTTCTTATGTCTGCTGTTTTATTTTGTTTCGTATCTGTTAACGACAAATTATAGCATCAAATTATCTCATATATTCACGAAAGAAACCAAAATCCTAAATAAAATCCGTTCAAAACACAACATACCGATTCAGAAGCATTCAGAAACCGTTTAATATGAATAAATAATGGTTTGAATAAAATAAAACCACAATGGCGCGTCGATTTTACTGTTTTTCGATGTAAAACAATAAGCTAAGGGTTGCGGGGGCGAGACAAAGCGGCGTGCGCGTGTCGGGTTACGCAAACAGGGGTAGCGGGTTCGAATAAAGAGATTTCTTTCAAAAGAATATGGGGTCTAGAAAATAGGTTTACTGTGTATGCTTGTAATGGATAGGAGTGGTTCTCGTAGATTAAGAAAATGTTGAAAACTTGGGGAATTATGCAAATCATACTCAAGGCTACTTTAGAGAATGGTTTCTATCAAAAAACGGAACCTTTGGGAAATGTGCGACTTGAAACTGTAAGTCCACGTTGGTTACTCAGAAAACTATATTCGTTAATGAATTATAAATATCTTGCAGTGTTTCTACCAGTATCATCTCTGACCCTTTTGCTAGCATATCAGTAGAAAGGTTTGAAATACTTCCATCCAGTAAAACACGGTTCAACCACCATCCCCAATCGTAGAATAATTCCTGCACAGGAGCGCGTCTGTTTTCCTTTGTGATCGCCCCTCGCGTTCGCCCCCTAATGATTTTTCCTCATATTTGTTTTGTTCAGTAATTGTTGTTTGGTTTCTGCTGCAAATTGTTCGCGGTTGTTAGTTCCTCGCGTTATGTTTGCGCTTTAATTGTAGTGTTCGTGACGTATGGGGCGAAAAATGTTTAAGTGCCTAATTTATTTGTAAGCGTTAAAGGGTTTTCTTATTTATAATAATAATCTATACAATTATTGTGCTGATTGTTCTTTGTTCATGGTTTGATTCCAAAGAGCCTTGATCAACATCTTCAGATGCTCTCAATTGGCCGTTGGGTCAGAGGCCTGTCAGTATTCCTAGACACTGCACGCATTGTGAAGAGATTCCTGATTTGAATCCCTATTATGGGCTTGGGTCTTGAGCCTCGCCATCAGAGGTTGATTATTTTATTTTAAATCTGTACTATAAAAAGAAAAAAAAATAATGTTTTTCTTAAATCACACTTTCCATAGTATAATATTAATATAATAGGTATTTAACAAATGCACTAATTACCTATATTAGTACATGACGGAACCTAATCAGTGAAATAACTAGAGGAAAATAATTTTCGGCAATGACCAATAGGGTAGTGCAAATACTACCTCGTAATCTATGTAAGTTGCTGCACGCTTTCGAACGACTATTATAAAGGCAAATAATTTTGAGAGTAAGAGATGTTGCTTGGACCAGACTTACACAGCTACAGAAGAGATGGCGACTGACTTCAGACTAAAAAGAATGTAAAGTAAGACTTAACACACTACATACGTATTATATTAAAAAAAAACTTTACACGTAGGCAAATAAAGTTGCACTTATGATACGTCAAACAAGTTATAATAATATATTGTTACTAAATTACATTTAAATCGATTATATAACTACTGACATTTTCACTGGAATAAAATTATGAAAAAAGCACGAGGTATACTGAAGAAGCTAGCTCAGGCTGGTAATGGACAAATTATCATGTACTGCCATGTGGGAATCATCTCTTAATCCTTTATGACTAAGTTTAATATAAAAAAAAATATTAAAATTAAACTACTTTTCGGATTCTATCGCGGTTTTTTATATTTTAGTTTTCTCCCGACGTTTCGAAGACTTTGCAGCCTTCATAGTCACGGGGGGGGGGGACTCAATATGAATATCACTTTCTATCGCGACAGGAAGATCCACCATCGTCCATTAAAATTCGCTACACGAAACATCAAAAATAATAAACCTGTCAATCAAAATCACTGCGTCAGTTCCAAGGGTCCACCGCCCCCCAAAATTTCCATACGAATAGAGTCCCCAAGGCCTCAAGTCACCTAACACGTGTCGCCGAGCTTAGCTCTACTCACAATTAAGCATTAAGCACCGGTTAATTAAGCCCAAGGCGCTTTGTCGCTGAAACCCTTTAAGCTCAATGGGAGCTTATAAAAAAGCTCATTGAACGAACTCTATTGACAGTTGCTGGAGCTTTTAATAAAGCTGTTTGCGTTGTTGGATTAGGTTTGAATTGTAACCGAGGAGTTTGCATTTATTAACTTAGTTTGTGCTTTGTGGGAAAGTATTTAAGGACTTTTATGACCTATGTGATGTTTGTTTATAAACAAAAGCGATGGTTATAAAATTATTATCGAATTTGGTCATGTTTTCGTGTTTGTCAAATGTTTTTTAATTTTATATCGTATTTGGATATTTTCTATAATAGCTATATTAATATAATAAAAAGTTTTTTATGAGAACTACTACGTTGAAGTTGATAATAGAAAAAGTGCCATGAGTACTTCTCTCTATTATTATTGACTAGGTGTTATTGCCGCTCCATCTTTTTCCCAGAATAATGTTTTTTATTTATTAATTGCTAAGCAATTTACATTAATTATTACAACAATAAAAACAATAGAAACATGTAAGAAGGCTACATAAATATCTTGAAATTTTATTTTAATAACAAATTATAATTAATATCTACTGATACTTAATCTAGGAGAACCGGTATATAGTATAAGAAATAGGTATCAGTAATAATATTTATTTATTTATTTATTTATACATATATTATAACACCATAACAGTTGAAACTAATGCGATGTTATACAGATTTAATTTTAACAATTTATTTCAATACATTGTGAATTCTGACAGGTTACATAATAATAAGTATATAATAAGTATATTTCGGTATATAATAATCTTACTATATACTTATCTGGAATAAAAAGCAGATCTTATATGAAATCTAGGATACAATCTATCTCAGTACCCAATTCAACGATTTCTGCGTCATATTCCTAGCGAAACATATTCAACACAGGCCTCATTTCTAGCATTCCTATCTATATTATATAATAATGTAGCACCGGATACTCAGGAAGCTCTCCTGCTAGCCACTGGCCGACGACCGCTGAATTATTTATGCGTAGTGTTCCGTTACACTGCATAGCTAATGACGTGTACCACAGAATATTTACCCATGGTTAATATTAATGCTTGGACCCGAGCGTAGTCTGCTGTCCGTCTGATTATAATTAGTTTCTTTGAAGAGTCAACGGCCATTGGAGAAAGTAGGAATTATAAGGTTCCTTTGAATCGTGTTTGTCTGATGAGGGTATTGTACAATTGGCGGGGTAGTGCAATGATAAATAGCGTTGGTTTTATTTTTTATATGTGTACGGCTAAGTTATACCACTACACCTGATGGTAAGTGAGTGGGGTCCAATAGAATGTCGACTGACGAGAGATGGTTACCTCTCGGCAGTCGAGCGCAGTGGAATACCAAACTTTGTAATTCTAGGTGTTGGATGATGTTTCTACTGTTTATGGGCGGTCGTATCGCTTACCAGACGAACGGCAAGCTCGTCATGTCATACAAAGGATTAAAAAAAACTTGCTAGAGATTACAATTTGTGTCGCATATTTGCTGGTCTACCGCCATTGAATATTGGTATATAAATACCGTATTTACATACACTTTTGGAAGTGAGACGTAGATGTATAAATTATAAAAAATGTTTTAATTTAACATTAACCTCCTTGCAAAGCTATTTTTAGCAACATTTTATTACCTTATAAAATATTTTTTTAAAGAAAGTGACAAAACAAGTATTTTAAATATATTATTTGGAATGTGCGGGAATGTTTTAAATAGCTTTTTTTATTTCGTCACGCTGAGACTGTATTTCTGTAAGTATATAGGCCAAATATAATGGTAATAATCATAGCCATCTAGATAAAAATTAGGTATGTCAAAGTAATCCAACCAAAATAACACCGTGTCCTCCACCACAAGATCGATCGGCTCTCTTCACGCGTCCCCTTTGAGGGGTCGGCAGTATCTGGTTACACAATGGAATCGCTCGCCTGCACAACAATTACAACTGATTAGCTGCATTGTAGCTGTTACTATAATGTTTGGGTTTGTGTGAGAAATTGTTAACTGAGATGGGAGATGCATAATGATGGAACGGTTTTAAGCAACGAAATAGTTAACGATATCGGCATTCATTTAATTAAATAATTGTATGGTACTTCAATATTCTAATACAGTTAATATTATAATTAATATTTAATAAACAAATCAAAATCAATTAATCAGGAAATATTATAAATTAACCCATCAATTTATTAAAATTGTAAAATAGCTAAAATAATCAAGTTAATTATATCGACCAGCAATAAATCCATGTTGCGCTATAAGACGCTGCCGATCGTCCCGAGATAAACCCGCTAAAGGACACTTTGATTGAACGGACCGGACAACACAGATAAGCGGTTCTGCCTTCGCTATTTGCATATTAAATGAGTTTATATTAATTTCTCCGGGCCGTGTTTTGTTAGGCGTCCGCGGCGGCTATCTTAGCATCTCGTGTCCACGTGAGCTAGCCTTCAAGACGGCTTTTTGTTTAAATTAAATAGGTTTTAGCGTTGGCATTGGATGGGTTAATTTTTATAGGGAATTTTAAAATATTGCGCAATTTATTTTTTAAATTGATTTGTCTTGTGATCACGATAGATACTCTTATATGTAACATTAGCTAATATAAAATACTTCTTGTATAAAACATAATATGCAAATTAAAATTAATTAAAAACAAATATCTCCCGGAAATCCGTGAGCCATTTGAACATTAATTGGCATTCGAGTGACGCATAGACAACTTCAAAACAATATCAGATGATTGAGACATAAAGCGATATAATGATATGCGAACTCATAAAAAATATTAAAACACATTATAATAGTACTTAATAAATGTCTCTTAATTCTATACCTTATTGACGACCGACGAATTTCATGCAATTGTTTTTTTGTTTTTAATTAATTAGCATTAATTATATTAGAAATTTATCGATCATAAAATTAAGTGTCATTAATATAAATTTATTACAAAATCAATATTTATCTCTTGCATTTTAAACGATTATGTAGTTTAAATGCTTCGATTTTGTCAGATTTTATCTTTAAATATATTTTTTTACTTTATAGCTATTATTATAACATAAAGTATATTATGTCCATAATTTTGTGTATAATTAACATAGAAATCATGATATTTGATTCAGTTTTTATCACGATACACTAAGCATCAAATGAATATAAAATCAAATGAATACAATTAAAGGACGTGGTTGCTATCTTGTACCTTGATAGTAAAATATTCATTATTCAAGACTTAACTAAGAAGCTTCTAGGAGGAAATATTACGAGATTAAAGTACAAGGCAAAGTTTATTTAATTTCACAATTAAATTAATCATTTTTAATCAAACCATTATATTAATAGCGATTAATTTGTTTATTCCTAATTGAATTGCAAAATTGATGTAATTTAAAATTAGAAAGTCACTCGATATTTTTATTTTGTAATTCTAAGATCTAAATATTTAATCTGGAACGTACGCAGGTTATTTAGCATTGGTAATGTATATTGCATTATTACTTTAATTAAGTGAATGCAATTCTAATGGAGTTTTTATGTCTATGGTAAAGTGTGTGATGTTTTCAATCGGAACATAGTTTTAAATAGAATTGTTTCTTCGCCGCGTTAGGGTCTAGATAGGCATCTATGTTCGTTCAAATAGATAATTTAACTTAATTGTACCGTGGACGGGTTATTTTTATTCTAGACTAGCTGTTGTTCGTGGCATTTCTCGCGCAGGCAGTTTTTAATGGCTCTGAAGGCGGACTAGCTAACCTCCCTGATGGTAACTGGTTGCCATTGTCAATGGACGTCTTTCTTATATAATAATGTCACTGATTTTTTCGGGATCAAAACCCTACATTTTGTTTCAAAATATGGTCCATACCAAACATCTCATTCAACGGTCTAACAAAAGAAAAGATAGTGTGAAGAAAGCCCGGATCCTAACAAGGCCCACTAACCACGTTTTGGGCATTTTTTTGCGTTGTAGCGCCATAATATACAAGATTTAGCTAGTTCTTTGATTATTACAATTAAAATTATGAACTGACATGCTGCAATTTATATTGCTTTTTTGTCAAAAAATTTTATAAAGATCTTAAAATAAGGTGGGCCTTCAAAGGTTCCTTTACCTTAGTAGTATATCGTAAAGTGTGAATGAAAAGGTAACAGTAATAAAGTATAAAAATGCCTCGCTATCTGATTGTATAATAGATAAGGCGCGTCACGTCCGCGGTGAAATATGGCGGCGACTTTCCCATGAAGGTCATCGACTGAGTGCGTCGCGTTTCATACGAGCTGTGGGCCTTATTAGGTTTTATAAATACTAAATAAAAAAAAAAATATTCTTGGGTATTTGTAGATTGCGTTTCGTGTTTGCGGGTATATACACAATTATAAATTGATGGCTTCAAAGGTGGTATAGAATATAGAGATTTTTTATGACACAAGGACCCTAGATTTGGTGAGTTCCTGAGTCCGACTTTGCGCAAATCTTTTACTTCTAAGGTGTTGAGAGCTATGCTATTTATGGAGACGATTTTTTAGCAAATTATATCTAATTTACCCAAAAAGTCGCGATAAAAATCATAAACCAAATTCAACAATAACCCAACAAATTATCTTACCATTTTACAAATTAATATTTATGAGTATAAAAACAATTTTGTATGAAACCACGTTCACAGTGGCGCCAACATTACGATTACAATCACGGACTCGCCATAAACGCGTTGACAACTCGCATAGATTAAAAAACCATAAAACACGCCCTTGAACGGACGGACAGACGGACGCGCCTTAATTGATCTATTATCATTTATTATTTTAATTGTCAAAATTATTTATTGCGATGTCACGGACCCGCCATTTTTGGAATCACGTGGGGCATACAAATGTCATAGCTTTGATCGCAGCCTTGCTTGTGTTTACGATCGTTCCTAGTTTAGTGTTCAAGGGTAATGTAGCTATTTATCTGTGAAAGAATTTTCAAAATCAGTTTAGTAATTTTTGCGATTGTTACAAAAATGCATAAAAAATCTTTTTTAATTATGTTTGTTTATATTTTTCATTAACTATTATAAACAGTAAGATTAGCGTAGTTGTCAATTGGAGGTTTTGACTTCTGGGGCCTTATTCTCTATCCCGCACGTTATTTTAACAGTGCGTAACAAGCACGTAACACAACGCGTCATGTTTAGGACTATAGAAATTGGGCTTACAGAATACCATTCCACACACATTTCTCGAAGATATCATGTCACGGCCGCGTTACGCGTCTATACTAACATACAGAATAAGGGCCCAGTTTCGTAAATTGGCAACACTGGAAGGGTTTTGTAACATTCTTTACTTAGTAAAGGATCTAGGAAAGGTACACGACGGCAGACAGTTTGGTTAAAACTTTCCCAAATCTTTTTCACGCTTTGAGTCTTATATGAATAAAAATAAAGTTATATTTCGTTAATTTAAATACAAAGCAGTGGTATCCAGATTCCTTCTTCCTTCTGCGAGAGCTGAAATCAATTAAAACGTACTGTTTTTGTGTCGTGCCAATTTAACAATTCGTTAACAACACTCGGACTAAATGTTCCCACACTTCGGATACGCAAAAACTATCTTTCCAGGAATCGAATCTGCAACGCCTTTGACTCCTTACCAATCCTGGAGAGAAACGAAAGGACGAATTCAGATTTTTCTTGCCTTTGTGAATCATGAATTTGTTGGTTTACCAATGCCGATTGGAGAGAGACTAATTATTTGAACCATGGCTTTCTTTTGAAATTCCATAAAAATCTTATTCTTCTTCAGTCTTTTAAAGTCTATTGCTAAATATAAGGCACCCTAAAAAGTCCAGAACAACCATAAAAAATATTTAGCCCTTTTCCAAACTAATAAAAATCTTCAAATTATTTTAAAAATATAAATAGAATATTTAGTGATTTTTTGTTTTTACCAACTCCACAATTAATGTAGAGCTCCAAATTATTTTTAAAATATCAATATTTAGCGATTTTTTGTTTTTGCCAACTCCACAATTTATGTGAGGGTACACCTCCCTCCGAGCCCTCAGTTCTCATGGTCATATGACACCGCACACGCGTCACGAGCTAGAGTTTCATCACTGTTTGATTATGAGAGTATTTATCAACCGTCGTGCGTTTGCAAAAACATAACACTGAGCGGTTAGAGAAATTATTTTCGAAAACTTCACCTATGTTTAAGTTTGTTTTTTGTGTAAATTTTCAGTTACACGTGCAGAAATACTTGAACAAGCGTTTTATTTTAAAAAGATGCCATATGTGCCAAAATATAGAGGTTAATTTAGCATGTTAATTCAGGATATGCTGTATTTTATTGGCAAATTTCATATAATCCGTTCAATAGTTTATTTGTATTGATACGACTGTAGTGCTGAGGTCTCGGGTTTGATCCTCGGGACATTGAATTTGTCTACTCAGTATCAGCCCGAAATCTGGAATCTGGCCGATATTGCGATAGGCTGTATATCAGTGCCAGGCAGGGGCATCAGTTACGTCCCTACCTTTTTGGGGCTAAAAGGCGTGTATAAAAAATCCAAACTTTTGCAATTTAAAATATAGCTTTTGCTCGCGGCATCGCCCGCGTGAAGGAGGTTTTCGAGATTTTTTTTTTTACGACTTACTTGATATGTATAGTTATATTATGACCAAATTACACAAAGCCGTTATAAATTGTAGCCTATATGTTATTCTGAAGTATAACCAATATTACTGTAAAGTTTCATCCGAATCTGTTCAGCAGTTTTTTCGTGAAAGAGGAACAAACATACATACCTCCATACAAACTTTCGCATTTATAATATTAGTAAGATAAGATGAATTATATCTGAAAATAATCTACCCTTAATCTAACATGACTAATTCTGGCAATACATCTGCCTCATTCAAGATTGACGAAGCTCGAAGTGGAAAAACAAAAGCGTATATTAAGACATATGACCCGCAGTGTCACTATAGTAAACTTTCATTTGGACCAAATTAATGGTAATGGAAAAGTCGGGTCGTTTGCCCCCCCACCGCCTCCCACGCGGACCCCACTGTCTTGGTGTTACTATGTAGTTTGATAGACTGTGGACCGTTGGACTTTGTTTCGGGTAGGTGATTACAAATGGTAGGTTAAAGGAGGGGTGGTCTTGATTGTGATATTAAAAGACTGATTATTCGAAGTTATTTGATATTTTATTGTGATTTTATTGGTTGTGTGATGACGATTATTCGCAAGGACATTTGCATACGATGTTTTCATACGAATTTCGACGTAAATTCTTCTATCAAGTTGGCATCCTTACGGTCGGTAGATCTGTGTCAAGCGAGACGATACAATATTTACAAATCAATAAATTATGTACTTACCTTAAAATTTATGACAGATTTACATACTACGAGATGTTTAAGACATTCACGCTGCTGACTACGTACCTATTAGCTACTGCCAATGTCAGTCATCTTCAGTCACGGCACTCCATTGTTTTTCCGATAAAAACTCAAGTCTCAATTACATTTCGTGACAGCTGAGTGCGCACGCGCCGGTACAAAATCAAACTTTTGTGCACAACCCTTTACATTGTTCTTTTTATGAATATGAAATTTAATTCGGCCGCGTGCGTGCGACATTCCCGTTGTACCGTTGTTTTCTTTATAGCGAGGTCGGACCCCTATTTATCGATTTGTTTTTATAATGCAATCGAATTGTGCGGTTTTGTGCGAATTGTTTGTTGAGAGCGCTTTTAAATTGTTTATTTTTCTGTTTGATTTTTATTTGACTTTAACGTTATGAATTTAATTATTTTAGTGTTGCCATGTTATTTTATTCTTTGTTCAAATGCTTTTTAGATTGCGTTTCGACAAATGAAAAGGTCCGTGGTTTTTAATTTAAACATATTATTAGTCTACATTTGTAAACAAATAACTTTAATTTAGTGTTGCGTGACTCTATAGTGACCGGGAAAGAGCATCGAATAAACACGAGTTATTAAGCTATACTGACGATGTAGCGTTATGCCTACCTACCTACCCTTCTGGGGTATAAAATCTTCTATTTATTGGACTTTTACTAATTAACATAGAGAATAAACTGTCAAGGAAGGAAGAAAAATAAGTGTTTAAAAGAAAAAGCAAGGCTGCGGGTTATATACAGTTTGACACATTAAACTAGGTTTGTTTTTGACAGTATCACAATACATACTCTATGATTTCCATGGCACTCTCATTAACTTTATTTTTAAATCATCTTAGAGACTTAGGCTCTTTCGTGATGTCTCGGTTCAATAGATTGAGCCGTAAAGCGTGAAGTTTTAGGCTTTCTTTGTTATGTCGGTATTGCGTTGGTAGTTTTTGCTTTATTAATCATTAATTGTTTTACGTTAACCGTATTTTTTGTCTCATTTAATTTAATAGGGTATTATACGTGTAAGTCGTTGTCTCGAGTGCCTGAATGAGTCCGATAGACCGAACGGACTCAACTGACGGCTGTGTTTGCAAGTCATCGCTCTTTCTAGCCATCGTAATTACGTAATTATAGCTATTGCTAGTGGCTGAGGCGTCATATTTTTTCTTTCTACAGTAAAATCAGTTTTTAAACTGGCAAACCAGACCTCAAGTCCCACGGCCGTACAAACAAAATTATAACAATAAAACAGCATAATGATGCCGTGGAGTAAGTCATTTTGATACTCGCACATGTGGTGCGAACGGAACGCATTAGCGGCCTCGTTTCCTGCCACAAAAAGGACCTCAAAAAAAATAAACGACAAACTAGAAACGGGCGGTTATTTACTAAAATAACACGAATTAGTTTCCAGCAAAATGCTACGTAAAAACTAAAGGAATTAAACACCCATTCGTGTGAACAACACTTACTCATCGCTCAGCTATTTACCAAATTAAGGCACTAGCGACGTTCGTACCAAATTAGTAGATTAATCAAATCTAATTAATTGGCAACACCAAATACAATTTGATTATAACTAAATAAATCGATTAAACTAATCGTCCGTCGAAAACGTAATTTGAAAATGGAACTTGGAATTTCAAAACGGGCCGCTGGGAACTGTTAAAAGCGACTCTATTGTCTCTGCACTAACTGACGAATTGAGTTAAGGGATTTGAATTTCGAACGATCCTTGAAAGCATGTGTTCGATATTCAAATTAAGGATAGATCTGAGCAGCGTTAGCTCTGCGCCGGTAATTGAGAGTGGCGCGGCGGCGGCGGACATCTGTTCTAAATACAAATTCGAATTCAACGTCTGTTCGATTTCTTTAATGATTATTGAAATTGCCAGTTGGGTTATGCGTGTTCTATTTTTGTTATGGAATTTGTAAAGCCAACGTCGATATCAGCTCATATCATAATCACTCGTACTGAACTGTTTGCGATTCGTTTTAGGTACGGGTACGCGTTATCTGAGAGTTTTGTGACATAAATATTTAAATATATTCCATACAAGCTTTGCAACATTGCAACAAGCGAAGCGATTGACATTAAAGGGTTCCTCAAATGAATAAATTATCGAAATCGAATAAGATTATTTTTTAAATAAAACAATACATTTCAAAAGGAGTTTATGCGTAACAAAAACAATATAATTCAAATTACAAAACGTAATCCACATACCGAATGACAGCAATATGTTTTTCCCGCCCACGCCATTCGGACCTGCGCTATGTCGAAATTTAGTTTGTCATTATCCAATGTTATCATTAGCGGGCATTTAACCGCGAGCGTAAACAAAACGCAATCACGTCATAAGACACCTAACGATCGTTAGCGGGCCGGTCAATTTAAAGTTACATGAACAGTAATTAAACGGAATATTTTTCGATAATTACAACACGGTTTGTGTGGCAAATGGTCTCAGATCAATCAAATTGTCCGTATGAATAAACGTTAGGCTGTACGAGTTGACCGCCGTTGCGTTATTAAAAACAATAACACTGGCTCTATTTTCTTTGCTAATTATATGGCCGAGTATTTTTTTAAATTACGAAATATATTTTTGAAAATAGAATGTCGAATGAAAGTGACTGAGTAATCCGGACAATGATTGCCGGAGGCTCAAAGCAGCGGTAAAATTTATTCTATTCCTTAAATATCGGTAACTTGCGATTCTTAGAGGTGTGGGTGTTGCGGGCGGTAATGACTTATCATGAGTTGACCTCTCATTTGCCTACTTCCTGCTAAAAGAATATTGATTATCGATGTACTTGGAATTGTTTGCAGTCCAACGGCGCATGCGCAAGCCGACAAGTAATTTAGCCGAAGCGTTACATTTTTAACAACGTGTGTACCAACACGTATATATAATTATATTGTTATTCCCACATATTTTATTCGCATTACACGACCCCTCAGTCGATGCGAGTGACCAATGAGTCGTGTCAACAGCTGCCTCTAGCGGACTGTGACTAAATATTTTAAACTGTACACACCTATTGTCTCTGACTACCCACATGGAGCGATGCAAATATTCAATAAATTTGGTTGAGTTTTTGTACTAAGATCCTATTACCAAATAGAAAAATGAAACCTCAACATCTGAACTATTTCAAATGTTATTCTTTTCTTTAAATTTGATTAACAAGAACAGTTTTTCATGCAGCCAGTATTAAGTCTTCCATAAACAAAGACCGTTGTAACATGTAACATCTAATTCCAATTTCGAAATTTTAAACGAAGAACATGAAGCACTCCGGTGTTCGTAACAGCTCGGCTTGGTTCGGAAGCGTTCGCGGTAATGAGCCGGCGCGCACGCCACCGCGCCATTACCGCGGGTTCGCTCGCCACCTGCGCGCATGCTTAATGGACCCCGATACGATATGAGGAAATCATGACTTGTCCTAGTGAACGCTTGACATGCGAAAATAACTGTTTGCTGAACAATAAACATAGAGTTCAACGACTTGGTCCTTGCATGACGGACCATATTCGGACTATACGACAAGCCACAGGTTCGATCTAAGGACCATGAAGAAGACAATATCCCAAATCATCAATGGGCTGCTTTGGAATTCTACAAAATATGCATTTCTTTCTTGGGTTGTGTTTCTTAAGGTCGAGTTTGGGTGCAAATTCCATGATCATACATTGTTAATGTTTTTTTTTTATCTTATTGTTTGTTTCTCATTGGTTTCGCACATTCCCAAAATATTGGTTAATTTTTCAATAGTTTACGTTGCGATGGTATGACTAGGAGATCATAAGCCATAAGCAATCTTTCATTCAATTCCCGAATCAATCAGTACCTCCTACACTCACGACTATCAAGTACCAGGCGGTCATACCTCGCAAGCGTTCCACTTTCAAATCTTCGCAACTAACAGTTGCTTGTTCCGCAGCGGCCGCCCTCGTCGTCGCTGTCGTACGGAGGCGCCGTGAACGACGACGTGCGCTCGCCCGGCTCCGGCGGCACGCCCGGCCCACTCAGCCAGCCACCGCCGCAGACGCTCGACGCCACAGATCCAGGTAACCACCTCTTCTATATGATGTCCTAGTAACTTGAGGAGATATTCTCGGATATGCCCGATTTTCATGAAATGTCTGCATCATTGTCTAGGAAATTTTGGAAACTTGTTGACTATATTAATTTTGACGGTCTTTCCCAATACATCAAATCAATATATTAACTTCTGCACTGTATGTAAATTAACGAACAAAGCAAAAATTAGGCACGCAACACGGTTGAACGGCCTAGCTCATTACCAATGAAATCAATTATACATATGAATCCAGTTAATTGAATTTTCACGGAAAAACACAATCAAACAGTAATAACGCCGGAAAATAATCCACGTCCGCCGATTGGAGGTAATTTTTAACACTTTAGAATAAATTAACGCACTCTATTAAACTGCGAAATAGTTCGATACGTCCTAATTAAAATCGAACTAATTGCAAACTTTATCGGATATTTTACTACAAATAAACCCTATCTAAATCTAGATGTTACGTTGCTATTAAAATTTCAATAGCAGCTTCAATTATAAAAGTGTTATTAGCTGTCATCTGGATATGAATCCGACGCTTCACGGCCGCAAGTCAATGAGTCGTCCACTGCGCCACCGCAGCTCATGTTTATACAATACCATTTTACAGGAGAAGCATACACTAATGTCATCCAGTTGAAGCTATGAAATATCGCAAGCGATTATAAGCTATAACATTAAATAAATAAACCTCAACTCGTTAGTAAATTTTTATACCTACGATAATGGAGAGGAGTGAACATTTTATCTTAGATAACGATTACCAGCAACTATTAACTTCTTACTTCAAAGGATAGAAACTCCAAGTTCCAAATTTTGTCAAGAAACGACAGTTAAATCGTGTCAGTAAAAGTTATGACAATAGTTTGGCCCGCAGTCAAAAATGTGTCCGCTATTGTAACTCTGTGTCGGTGTCAGAAATGTCGAAATGTATGACTTCACAGCTCTAAGCCCTGCGTGGATTTGAAACTATATTTTCGCTACAAAACTTTATTGCAAGATTTAAAAGAATTTAAATCACATATTGTGTATTAGATACTAGCCCCATAGCGTCAATAAGCGCCATATTTGACCATCATTTCCTTCCCTAAAATTATCTTTTAATAGGATGTCTTTCTGGTCATGAAGCCAACGAGCGGCCTACTTAAATATTGTCAGTTACTTCTCTATAACATGTTTATAGCCATCGCTTTACAGTGTATTCCAGCCCTAGCGTTACAATGTCAGCCCGTTCCCGGTGCGTTTAGTGATCCTATCCAAACGGAATCACTCGATTTACATCGATTACCAGTCGACTGTATCTTATTACAAACCGCCATACACGCCAGCGTGGGCCGCGGGACCATTTTTGTCGTTGATCATATTGCTTAACTGTAGTTTTAAATGTTTATTTGTATTAAAAATGCAAGTCGCTTGTTCGATTCCTGTTTGGACTCTAACCGACATGCAAATTAAATAAGCATTGAGTCCGTTTGGGGCTTAGTAAGTTTTAGTATCAGTTTAATTATTAGGCGCTTATCACATATTTACAAATTTAAAAATTCAGATACGACTTTCTTTAAGTTTCGAATTGGGATCGAACCGACATCGTCTCAGCATGTCCACTCCCAAACTATTACGAGTAATTTATGACAAGTCTTCAGTCCATTGTCGGTCGATCGGATTGAGCGACAGACGATGTCGTCGCGTCGTGTCGGCGCTCATCCATCAACCATCTCACTCGGCACCTCACACTCGCTAGTTTGTTTGCATTACTAGTATGACCGAAATGGGAGTCCCTGTTAGTGTTCTGTGTTGGTAGCTCAAAGATCTACCCCCATTTTCAAGTAAGTTTCTAATTATGTTAAAAGAATAACAGGGTATGTAGTTTTCTATAAAATGGAGGCTAGATCAACTAAATTTGATTGTTAGTAAATCTGTGAGACCGTTAAGATCTGAGGTATAACTTTTCCATAAGATTTATTTGACAACATTTCCTAGTGATAACTCAATCGAAAGTGCAATGCAAATTAATATATACTACAATATTTCACTGAACAAAGACACTCGTTTATATTGTAGTCACTTATGACCTTTTGTTTACCAACTGCAGATTGTTGCATTCTGATTGTATAAGGACGTAAGTGTTGCTCACGTGGCGGGCGCTTACGATCCACACAATGGCCCCTCACACAATAGTTATTGGAAATGTGACGTATCGGCCCCGCATCTCAGATTATCTCTCTGCAGCTATGTTAGCCTGGTAATGATAGGGATTACGGCTCACTTATATCGTTTTGAATATTGGCTTCTAAGGGCTGTATCCGGGACGTATGGGGATTTAAATTATTTCGTATACGGTTTTCAATGTTTCTCGTCTATGTAGAGGAATGTTTCGCGTTCACCTTGATATGAATTTTGTCTATCCGCGACTGACTCAGCTGCTAATCTTTGGCCAAAGCGGATTTATGTCCGATCATTGACAAGGCAAACTGAAAAAAAAAATATTAAAGGCGTTACAAAAGGCGCGATCGCGGCGTTTGACAGCTGTCAAAAATGGCCGATGCGGCGCGTTGGCGCGAAAAACTAACAAAGCGCCATTTTTTTGCATTTCCACACGGTGTATTTTTATTTTTTTGGCGGAGAAATTACGTTTCCGACACACGTAGGCCTGTAATTGTTTGGTTTGTCGCATAGTTGTGTCGCTGCGCGGCGGAACGGCCGGCCGAATTGAATTTTGGTGAGCCGCCGGCACAATGATCTGTAACTAGGAAGCCATGTTTTTTATCGCGCTTTGCAAAAAAATTGTCTATACGATACGTACGTTGGCGAATTGTTCAGTATTTCCATGTTTTCCGTTACACTAAGTGGATAGAACGCAAACAAAGTAGTATGTCACTGCTTCCTTTGCCTGACTTATGTTTCAGAGCCGAAACTTTACTAATAACTTTTCCTTTAATTTGCAACAAAACATTTCCTTCACACAAACTCTATTAATTTTGAAGACATCATGGAAATCATCCAATCGTTATCAAACATTCCTTCACTTGTCTCAAACAGCCCAAAGTTACTTCCAAGGACAAAACCACAGGCAAAAACTAGCTTTGGGTTGCATAATACCTGTCAATAAATTAAGCAGCACTGGATATCCCTCCACGAGTAAAAAACCTCACCAGTTGCGCGAATAGTAATAAGGTTAAATGTTAACTGTTATTGTCCTTTTAATGCGATTCTACGGACCACGAACACAAACGACATAAGGCGTTTTCTGTACTCAACTCACTTGAAATGCGGACATCTGCAAGACTATCAAATCTATCACATTTTAGAAATAATGAATTAACACTGCCCTAAATAGAATTGAACTGAGCATTCGTACAACAGTAATATGATATTTTGAGACTCCATTATGTCCTAATTTTGTAATCAAATTCTCTTAACACAGGGGTATGCAAATATGTTTCGGAATACTTTCGGGAATCGAACGGGGGACTAGCAGTAAGTGAATCCGCCATCAACCAGTGAAACTAATTAAAAAGTGTAAAACTGCTGCCAGCCCCGCGTGCCATAAAGGGCTAACTCTGAATTATTCAAAATTCAAACATTTCCCCATAATTCAATCAGACCGCCCCCCTCCCCGGGGAGGGTGTCGGGGGGGAGTAGGGGAGGGACGGCGCCGGGACGATTATTTGCGAATTTAATATTAATTAACCAACGCTCTCCGTAACGGTAATTGCGTTTTTCAATTATTTCTGACAATTATGCGATGAAATTCGGATGAGCGGGGATGATTGGGATAATTGTCAAGCGGACTGCGCTCCGGGATTTTTCCGGGATGCATTTTTCCCGTTGTGATTGACGCGCGAGACAGGATAAGTTCAGTAATTGATTTCGAATGTAATTTGTGTTAATTTCGTCCAAGTATTTTTTGGTTTGCCTGCCTTTGTTTATTCGAATGCGAATGATGCGTACTTCATGATTTATTTATAAAGGAGCTTCTATTCTATCCAGGAACTAGTTAACTTAATAATTAAGCAACGGCACGTATCAAAACTTTAAAACATAATGTACAGAGGCAGAGAAGTTCAGAATTTAAATGACGAGCAATAAAAAAGTTAAGTGCACAACAGTAACGCAAGTGTGAGCGGAATGAAGGTAACCCAAAACGTATAACTCATAAAATGACGATTATTGCGTTACGGAGAGCGCGGGGCCGAGTGGACTAACACAATTATCGCCCCCGCACTTGTTGTGTGCCATTTTCGTCATAATTTGGGTTGTACGTCTCGGGTTTCGGTAGTAGTTAGATAGAAGAATTTTGTTGTAATGGAGTTCAAATATATTTGTAATAACGCATTCGTTGGTAGATCGAATGCTTTCTAAAATTAATTTTCAAATATAAAGTTAATTGCCTTAATTTTATACTTATATGTAGGGACGTACGTGTTATTTTACTTTGTTTATGAAACCTCATACTAACTTAAAAAGTACTAGACCCATAGCAATAAGTGAGCCATCACCTTCATAACTTCACCGATTCTCTAGTCATATAATGATATTCTCATAGACTCCCTAACGTCCATACTGACCCGCGCCCACTGTCAGCTTTTTGTCAAACCATTGCTCATTCACAACACGCCGCGCCCGCTGACTGGGCAAGTGTGCTCAGAATTCTCGCTTCTATCCGGGTTAATTTGGCTCTACTTTGCTTATTGTTTAGTACAATAGTTTATGACGCATTACTAGTGTTTAAATACAGATTAGATATGTTGATATTGCTACTGATTGCGTGGATTATGCTGGGAGCTCTTATTGTCACGTTACTGGCTAGGCTGTGTAGTATCTTATTAAGATAGCTGGGTAATATCTGTAACTGAGCATTTGAAAGACCTCGAGGCAGTTGCAGCGACAAGTATTTACTAGCTTTTAGAATGGTTTACTGTAAAATGTATTATAGATAAATCAAAAATAATTCTAATACGCTTCAAGTTTTGCCTTTAATCCAAAACAAAATAGGCAAAACTACGACGGACTTTATACTCGACAATGTTGGTATCGATGCTAACAAAATCGCGAATGTCATTGACGAGTTCAAACATGGGCATAAAATAAAGCCGTGGCCAATTTTAGATACGCTAAATTTGACAAGCACGTTCATAGAATACCAATTAGTGAGAAACAACGCGCGACGCAACGAAAATAAATATCGGCTGTATGTAAAAAAGTGAATAAAATATAGAACATTGTCGATCAAATTTCGATAGCAGAACGTTACTAATTCAATTACACCGACGGTCATGGATTTCACGACAATTCAATGGAACTAAATACACAAATAGACGTGCCTTTTGTACGGCTGTCCGTTTCTCCGTGACTCTTGATTCGCATACATTTTTATGATCGTGTATTTGTAACGATTTATTCCACCGACGGATTAGTCTAATGGGTTGTTTGTTTGTGCGAGTTAGTTGTGAATGGACGGTTTATAAACGTATTTTGTTTTGAATGGCACTTAAAATAAGAGCAATGTATTGCATAAAAAGATTTTATAACCTAAAAACAGTTATTACGTAAAAACGATGCATAACGTCTTTAGAAGTCGGTAATCATTATTAATTTGGCAAAATCAATTAGACTGTAGAACCACACTGCACGTAACGCAATGGTATTAAACATCTAACTTACCATCAAAATAATTCAGAATTTAGTCATTGATAAGACCGAACTAAAATCCTAATCTAAAATAGACAATTACATATGATTTCGAAACCGTTTCGCAACAAACATTAACAAGAATCTTTTTGCACTGCCCTGGGAATGGGGCCGCAAAGACGACCGGCCCAATCTCCAGGCTGAATTCACCAGGTCGTAATCGCTTGGCCGTCCGCAAATCGAATGCAAATAGATGGAAATGATGGCGCGGTTAACATATATTTGTGTCCGAGTTTTTACGTCAAGCAACTGACTGACTTTATATTAGATGATTGTCATTGGAATAAAGAACTAAATGATTGAAATTATTTAGTAAATTGTTGTATTCAAGGAACTACTGAAAGAATAATTGTTGCAACTTGAATTCATAATATTTGATCATTGCATTTGGTAGTATATAAATCCGATTTGATATGCGTAAGAAAATATTAATATCTTTAAAATATGGTGTTCAGTATGTCCACTTATATCAAGAATTAATTAATGCGTGTTTATGTATTTACAATTTGGAAGTTTTAAGTGAAACTGTACATAATGAGCGAAATTAATAAACTATGACAATTATAGTTATAATAAGATTTTGCTTGCGGCTTCGCCGGCGTGAAGGAGTTTAGCGGGATAAAAGTCCCGCTATATATTATCCAGGGATAGAAAGCTTATAACCTTCCCTGGTTCTTAAACTATCTCCATACCGAATTTCAGAAAAATCCGTTCGGTAGGTTTTGAGAAAATCGTTAACATACAGATAGAAACGAAGACTTTGTTGTATGATATGTATAGATGTGATAAGTGAAATAAAAACAAACATCGATTGATTCACATTTTTAGATACGACTTTAGTAATTGCTCATAAGTTCATGCTCCGAAAGATATTTAACATCGATTCTCAGTTAGTATCAATGGCATCACATTTCGCCTCAATAATCTGGAAAACCCTGGACGTATCTTTAAGCTCAAACATTATCTTGCAATCGACGATTATGTTTATGAGTGCCATTGCCGAGATGTTTCGAGACTTCAATTTGATTATGATTATAGGCTGGCCACAGTGCTTTTGGCATACAAATTGTTTATTAGTGTTAGAAGTGGCATTTTATGTAGATTTTTACGGGCCATTTCAATATGTATCATCGTATTATGTCAATTACGTACTATTGTATTGCCTGTGGATGCGTTATCTCTGGCAATTTAATAAATACCGCGATAAATCATTTAGAAATAGCAACTCTCGCACCGAGTGCCGGCCGAATATCTCCAAGTCGAGTTTAAGTTAGCCAATGAACCCCACCCGCGGGACCGGCCTTATCAATATTTCAGGCACAAAATTGAAAATTACCGCCACCCCAAGCCAGACTTACATAACTCAAACCTATCGAAACCAATAAAATATTAACTGACAACATTTTCCCGCAATTTTTCACCGGCCATTCAGCTTTCGTATCACGTCTCGGCCGTACTCACACTCAATGGTAAATGTAATCATAAAATTGTTGTTAATATTTCATGGCGAGCGAGACAACGCTAGCGGTTAGAGGGGGACGGAACTATAGGTGTGGGAGCGGGATTATTAAATTCTGTGAATGCTCACTTTGTATCTAATATCCGAATGTGTTTAATATTAGATTAGTCAGGGGCGCTGTGTGCCCGACTTCCCCCAGGGCGTGCCGCCGTGATAGAACCGCTGGGAAGTTTTCCACGAATTATGATTGGTTGATGGGCACTCCTCATTTGGAAATGGAGGAACCGAATTCACCTCCTGTTATGTATTTCGACTGTTCGCATAATTACAATATTTTTGTTTCGGCACGCAAAGTCGTCGACACGGCGAAATATTGTCTCTTGCTGAAATTTTGTGGGATTTTGTGGATCTAAATTCGTCTAGTTTATTACGGAGGTGCGTGTTACCTCTTTCTTTGGCTGTTGGTAGTATTTTGAGATTATTATGTGCCTGTAGTCTTGGCTGGTGCCGGGATCCGTTCTGACCTAGTTTTTGCTGATCTGTGTCTGTATATGCGACGCAGATGTCCTTCGAATGTATGCTTTGGCACCAGAATCCGACTTCTTTGTCATATGTAACTGATAGGTACTTAAAGTCCTAAATACCTATGAATTGATGATGTTTTTAGTTTTATTTCTGCCGGCAAGGAGCAGTGTGTAGTCGCTGTTGTGTTCCGGCTTGAAGTACATTGTAGCCAGTGTAACTCCTGGATACTGGACTTAACAACTCATGTCGAAGGATGGCGAGAGCTGTGGAATACTAAACAATACTTCGTAATTCAAGGTGTCGGATGGTGTTTCTACCATTTATTAGCGGTCGCATGGCTTACCATCGGGCGAACAACTTCTTGTCATTCAAAGAATTCAAAAAAAGTTATTTGTTGCTACTGTAAATTGACCAAGAATATAACTATTCCTGTTTGTAAGTTCGTTTTGGAAACAATAATGTCTTTTTGCAAATCAGACGTGAAGTAATTTAATACATTTCAAAATAACATACGATACAAGTATAATCCTGATCTATTTGGGAGCTAAATCGTCCATACGGCCGAGGAAACCACAACTCCGCCAGCGAGCTTCTGTTACACGAAGCCCCGCGGTGTCGGGTGGCGTATTTTTGTCGAAGCTTAGTGGGTTGTTTAACACAGATTTAAGGGTGCGTGTTTTTGAATAAGTACTCGAATTTGAAGTTAACGATTATTCGTTAAAATTTTTTGTACACTTCAGGGCTAAGTCTCGAAATGGTAGGTAGAGGTGGGCACGTATTTACGACATGTGTTTGATTCCTCGTTTGTAAGTAAGGAAGGACGTGACGAAATTAGTATTTTTGTTTTACAAAACAATGATAATAAGGCTTGTTTATGATCATTACCTATAAAAGAAAATACGAGATGATCACGTATCTCGTTAGCTGATATTGTTTTTCGGACTACCAATTAAATGTAGACATTTCGAATTAAACAAAAAAGTTTTCATTAATTTAGACGTCGTTTTTTGAAATTGTAATTCGATTGACATTCTTGTGAGAATAAAAAATATGCAATTAGCTTTAAGGATAGCTGTACTTTTTGCTTTATGCATGAGGGTCTGGTATGAAAATAGCTTAGATATCACCATTGGAAACTGGGTTTAAAGTACTATAGAAGCTAGATGACATCAATAAGCGAATATCATTTCGAAGAGGATAATGTAACGTTATAAATTAAATGCAAAAATCCCTTGTAAGGTGCCTTGATGCATAGCCTCCATAAAAATGCCCAAGATATTTGTAATAGTTGAGGAAATGATATTCTTTGCTCATTTTAACTTATTCTTACAACGTCTTGGCAAACTGACCCCAACATACCTGATGTTAAGCGAAGAAGGTTTTGACAGAGTGTCGACTGACGAGAGATGGTTATCTCAAGTTGATACAATCATGCCAAATAACAACCAGATATACAAGTCATCTTGGAACGCGATACTTACGTTGGCCTCTACAGCAGATTTGACAGTTTGTGTATCATGGTCAGTATCCAGGATACAAATATATATATTTTTATTGCTTTGAATGACGAGACGAGCTTTCCTTTCGCCTGATTCGCCCATAAACAATAGAAACATCATCGAACACGTTGAACTACAACGTATTGTTTGGTATTTCACTGCGCTCGTCATCCTGACACATGAGATATTAAGTCTTCTCATGTCCAGTGGTTACACTGGCTACAATGTCCTTTCTAACTGGGCCACATCAGTGACTGCACACTGTTTGGCGGCAGAAATAGACATTGTACCTGCTCAGACGTATCACCATTAAACAACTTTCTGAAAACCTACTATTCTCCAACGGAAAACCATTTTCCAACCAGCCCTCCAGTTTAGGCTTGCTCCTTCCCCTTACATTCACGCTCAGACCGTCGTGTCAATTTGTTCGTTTAATTGTTAGTTTTTTTTTTCCAAACCCATCCCTCGCAGCTGTCCTTGTATGACGAATCACTTTGTCATTGTGACAGCTTTTTGTACTATTATAATTCTTACCCTTTATGTTGAGACCGTGTTAATATTTTTATTTGGTATGCGTTTGTTTCTTTTACTGGAATTTTGTTATGTATTTCATGTAGTTACATGGTGAATAAAGGGTTTAAATTTGGGGGATTTTAAGGGTTATTTTCGTTTGAATAATGTTTTGTTGATTCGTATTGAGCATTTATTTGTTAGAATGCGTCAGGTTATTTTATGAAATATTCGTTTGTGTCACTCTGGAGTATTTCTTTAACAATTATTTTCAAACATTCTAGACGAAAATTGTGATTTGTGATTGTGTAATGGCGGGGTTTGGAGTGCTCGATATGGCGATATGCTCGTTCCCACTAAGACACCACGGGACGAAATACAAGCGCGGAAAATAGGTGCACTAGTTACGTCTCAGCCTACGTAATTATGAAACAATACTTTATAATTTACAATTTAAAGATTAACAATATAAGTTGCTCATCATCAAAGATCAACCGTTGAATTACTAATATGTTACAATAACCCCAGCAAAACTCAAAAACCCAAACACCATACAATTGTCATACTTATAGAAATTACCCGCCAAATCTGTCGTGCGCCATTTTGTACAGTCGGCTGCATATAAACGCATTATGCTTTTGTACCCTTTGATGTTTTTCAGCTTAACTGTAGTAATTGTTTGACATTTTTTTTTCGAAAATTTTTGTGTGGGACTCCGTATTGTAATTTTAGAATGGCAGATGATGCTTGATATTTTGTAGAATTAGTATCATATACTGTCCCACTGCTGAGCATACTACTGAGAGGGTTTAGGGCGTAAACACCCAAGCTAGTTTTACATACATCAAAAGACTTATGTAGTTTTACTAACATATGTAATTGTTCCTAAATATAAACATCTATAATGCCAGTAAACCCTACAAATTTTAAAAGAAGCAATAGGATAGATAATACAAACTATTCCACTTACGAGAAGCGAAATTCCTTGTAAACATTCCCATAAAAAAACAAAGATTAGACTCTTATATTTTTAGACAAAACCTGGGACATGAACGGGGCACAACAAAATCAATGCACTTCGAAAATATATGCGCATATATTAAAAAATTATCGACTCACTACCGTTTTGAAAGTAAATTTACGTATGGAAATACCATTCTTAAACAAACAGAAGTTGAATTGAACGCGATGATATATTGCGGGCCATTTTGGACCCTTCACGGACAGACAAACAGACACAAATAGGCTACTTAAATATATATATCATGGAAACCAATATAAGTCGAGTCGTGTAGTGCAGTTTTTGGCATAAGTAAATTGTAAAACCGTTTTTGATTTGACTTTATTTGGAACATAGCTGGAACTCAAAATGTTATAAGTAGAGTCGTATTTAAGAACAAAAAACTAAATTATTGATACAAAAATTCTCGTAAATTAAAAAAAAAAAGAAACGTTTATGTTCTTCTGTTTTATTTGTAAAAGCAACGGCTCATGTTTCACTGGTCTCGTAGGTATGCCCATCACAGAATGTGCCCGGTAGCCGCGGTACTTTGTTACTTTATGAGTTGCCACATACTCGGCACATGAATAATTTCACCATCACATTGTTTTAAACAAGCAGCTACTTATTGTCTTTAATATGGAGTTTTGTATATAAATTACTTATTTACTGATGTGTATCTTGACATTTTATTTTATCTTTTCTAATTTATTTTTGCATAGAGAGCTTTTAATCTTTTGTTTTAAACGTTATGTAATTTTATAAATACAATACCTTTGCCTTCGGGGCACGTGAGAAAAAGTTAACCATGGTTATGATTTATGCTCTATGACATTCTAATTTCAAAAATCTTATGAGACATTCTTGACATACGCAACTGCCAACCTTGCAACTTTAATTACAGACTCAAATAAATTCGTGTCCAATACCAACGTTCCAATTTCAAACACCAAAACATTTTTACATAACCTTGGCGGCACAATGGAAGTGCAATGAACGTTCTTATTTCAAAACGCTTATGAGACAACATTTTTAACATAACCTTGCAAGGGGGCATGTCATATGTACTATGCACAATGCGTTTGAAAATGCAGTGAGGTGACTTTGTAATGCGGCGCGGGAAGAGCGCGGGAACGGCATCGCGAGCACATGCCCGTCGTGTCTACGTAAATTAGATTCCTCGGCGGGTATTAAAATGTAACGTGTATTGTGCAAGCGGGAATTCGTATGGTAATTATTTTGATTCGGATCCAAATGTGGTGCCGGGAAAAGTGATTTTCAGTACACGTATGTACCACGAACCTAGTGAGAACTTGGAGATACCGCGCTGTTTTCCTATCATTATATGGTAATCTATTTAGGGTTGTCAACTGCGTGTTAAGTTGCTTATCTTTGTCGGTGAGGTCTGTCTTGAATTTCTATGTTATATGAATTGAACATTCGTAATAATGGCTAGGAAAGGAGACCGGTAATATAGCTAGCAAATATCGTTAATTGATTGTGAAATTGATAAGTCTTGATGAAAGTTTTGATATACAGAATAATGTTATTTTAAAATGTATACGTGTGAGACAGTCGTTAAAGCTTTGCAATAAAATAAAAACGCAATAAAAATTAAAAGTCAACTAATAAATTTAAAAATGGAATGCGTTGTAACGTCTATCTAAAATCGCTAAAATACTATAATACTTATACTATAATTCTTACATTCGGTCATCGTATTTTTATCGGATATTTTCATCAATTTATATAAAATATAAAAGATACGCCATCAATATTAGTTAAAATAAAGGCCACCCGTTTAAACGACTTGATAACTATCATTATTGATAATTTTAGTTCTAATGTGCAAGTCAGTCTTGTCAGAAACAAAGAAACTATATAAGGAGGTTTTATTAAAAATATCACTGGCAGAATGGCACGGAGGCACGGCAGTTGAAAATGTTACATTAAAAAAAATAACTGCGACAGGGTGGCCAACATTGCGCGCTGTAAATATGGATAATGTTTATGATACTCGGCTGGGTATGAATTTTACATACAGAATATTCTGAGCTGTATATATTTTCAGTATAATTCCAACGCAAGGTAAAATTTTAATAATAAATATTCAATGCAAGAGATTGAACATAATTCAACTGTACATTATAACCAGCCCACAAACCTCAAGTTAAGCAATCACAAACTGCTCCCGAAAACAATTCTCTATGGTTTTCATATTCAAATACCAGATCGCCGTGTCGAATCACCATTACCATCACTTGTCTATGGTTAACGTGCGTGCGGTCTGCGCATAATTTTCACGCTTTTTAAAAATATCGATTACAACATTACACTGACGTGCATTGTTTTATTGAATTAATTGCCGCGTATTGTTAGGTTTTGGCTCTTTATATTGAAAAGATGGAACGAATTGTAGCATTGTTGGGAATAGGAAAGTATTGTCGGTTTTAGAATGGAAGGTAAATTAAGGCAGTAAGTAACGCATTGTTTGCAATTTCACTAGAATTTAACATATTGAATACCCATCAGTACTTGTTAGCGCAATCTCTACAATAAGTAATGGTGTAACTCAAGCATTTTATCTATCGGAAATCGCATTTGCTGCACGTTTAACTTTAATAACATAAGTGGACGAAGTTACAGTAATACATTTATTTACACTATCCGCATAATTTATTCATGTACCCATCGCGACGTTAACTCGTGTCACCGGCTGACAATAGAGAAATTAACATCCCGTAGAGAGGGGACCGCGAAAATATTTTGATTAAAAATTTATACGAAAAATACGGGGTACCCCACGTACCCTAGTAAGCGACACCGGACCCTGACAGATGTCAATCTAGAGATGCGGGGAGCTGGCCCCAAGTGAACCCCAATGGTGGTATTGTTTGGTTGTTTGTTGTTTTAGCGGTGGTTGAGGACGTGGTAAATGCGTTAGTTCAAGTGTGAAGGAATCTTGTTGAGCGCAGGTGAATTAGTTTCGTAAGTGGAAGAAGTATTATCATCGGCCATTTGAATATGGTGAAAGAGGTTTAGTTGACACAGTGAAAAACAGTTAAACAATAAAAATTTGTTTATACGTTCGAAATTCGTATATTTTATTGTTTTTTATTTTTATACGGTAATAATGTTATGCGATGTTAATTACACTATACCTTTACTAAAATATGCCTATCACTTCAACCATAAAATAAATCCATAATAATATAGCGAATTGTGTCCGCCCCGTGGTGTCGTCACCCTACACTGACAGTTGCACCAAAGAAAAGGTGTATCGGCCGGCATTACAATAATAATCGCATGTGACACATTATATTAATATTAATGCTTTGTGCGATGCGTTCGCGGATCGTGGGGACTCGGGTTCGATAATGTGAGGTGAGTTTGAATAGATTTTTAACCGAGTTTTAGAAGGAGGTATATTCGATTGTTATGTTCATTTTTGAAGTTATACTTCTTTTGGCGCGTTAGGGAAGACTTGTGACAGTAAATAAATTAATAATAGATACAAATAATAATTATTATTTATTTACGTTTGATTTATAACAATTTTTTTTGCTTCCCTTGATAAATAACTTAGAAGTTAAAGGAAACAATATGATAATTTTTACCCCTAAAAATTCAATATCACCTAAAATACAAATTTTGACTAACTCTTAGATCGTGAACTCTCAACCTATAAAAAAAGAAACCTTCAATATTCTTTTAAAACAAAAAAACAATTCCTTACCTCTCAAAGCTACAAAGAAAGCGCCAATTTTCCCCAACCCTGCATTTTAGAACCAAAACCCACTGGCCAATTAACTAGCATACAATACGAGCTGGAATACATGTTTTCCACCACAAATACAATATTAAATATATTGCAGTTTCCTTCGGCGGAGGGAATCGTTGAGATTTGTCGGACCTACGGTCAGTTATTAGCAATGCCCTCTGATACGGATCGTGTACGGACAGCAGCGACATTTTTGACAGTTTAGTATTATAGCAATAGTTTTTGTAAGAATTATGATATATTAAAGAACTTTGTTTCTCATAAAAGGTTTAATTTAAAGAAAGGAACGTATTTTCGACATGATGAAATTTACTTATTTTAAATAATTATGTAATGACAGTGGCGTAGTATTGCATCCGCGGTACGATGGCTCTGAGGTCCTGGGTTCGAAGCCCAGGTCGGGTAGAGTGATACTAGGACTCAGTGTCAGACCGGAGTAAGATATTTGCGCTCGATATGGCGATAGGCTCGCCCCCTATCATATCATGGGACAGAACACAGTCTAAAAGTGGATGCCCTGATTGCATTTCTCACCGTAATA